>NW_021941474.1:237024-267024 GCF_902148855.1 Sphaeramia orbicularis | reverse complement strand
GTCATGGTGGTGGTGCAGATAAATAAATACAATGAGTAAAAATAACAGTCATAATTCTATGTCACCATAGTAGTTTCCTGGATGGACCCAAAGCTGTTGATGAAGATGTTGACTCTGGACTCAACTGGAATACCTGAAAACACACACACACACACAGACACACAGACACAGACACACAGACACACAGACACAGACACACAGACACACACACACACACACACACACACACACACACACACAGTCAAACCCACTGTGTCGAATCCACATCACAGACACATTTCCTCAAACTCGAAACATGTTTCAGTCTGTAGATGCTCTTATTACCCATGATGCTCTTGGTTTCAGTCTGTAGATGCTCTTATTACCCATGATGCTCTAGGTTTCAGTCTGCAGATGCTCTTATTACCCATGATGCTCTTGGTTTCAGTCTGTAGATGCTCTTATTACCCATGATGCTCTTGGTTTCAGTCTGTAGATGCTCTTATTACCCATGATGCTCTTGGTTTCAGTCTGTAGATGCTCTTATTACCCATGATGCTCTTGGTTTCAGTCTGCGGATGCTCTTATTACCCATGATGCTCTTGGTTAAAGGTGGGGTAGCAGATGTTTTCCTTCAGCATTTCTTACTCTATTCCTTCAAATCCCCTTCACACTCTGATTGCAGCCAATTAATTAAATGCTCTAACACAAAAACTTTAAAAATGTAGTCATCTGTGGAACGGACAGGACTGAGAAAACACCATCCAGTCATTTTAACCGACCCATCGAAACAATTGATATGATAGATATATCTATCAAACTCAAATGACATTTGTCCCTCCCCCCTCTGTTCGTACCCCTCTTCATACATGAATCGTGTGTTCTCAGAGGTTTGGAGCAACTGGTACAAGAAACAAAGACAGAGCCAGAGCTGGAAATATTAGTTATATTAGTTATATTTGTTATATTAGCTACTTATATTAGATATATTAGTTATATTATTGATATTAGCTATATTAGCTTTTTTAGGTATATTAGTTATATTAGCTGTTTATATTAGCTCTATTTGCTTTATTAGCTTTATTAGTCATATTAGCTATTTATATTAGCTATATTAGTTCATTCATTCATTATCCAAACCCGCTTTATCCTCACTAGGGTCACGGGGGTCGCTTGGAGCCTATCCCAGCTACATAGGGGCGAAGGTGGGGTTCACCCTGGACAAGTCACCAGTTCATCTCAGGGCTGAACATATAGAGACAAACAATCACTCTCACATTCACACCTATGGGCAATTTAGATTAACCAGTTAACCTATCAGTGCATGTCTTTGGATGGTGGGAGGAGCCAGAGTACCCAGAGAGAACCCACGAACCCCCAGAACATGCAAACTCCACACAGAAAGGTCCCACCCCCTGTCGACTGGTGTTGGAATCGAACCCAGGACCTTCTTGCTATGAGGCATGAGTGCTAACCACTGCACCACTATATTAGTTATATTAACTATATTAGTTATATTAGCTATTTATATTAGCTATATTAGCTATATTAGTTATCTTAGTTATATTAGCTATTTATATTAGCTATATTAGCTATATTAGTTATCTTAGTTATATTAGCTATTTATATTAGCTATATTAGCTATATTAGTTATGTTAGTTATATTAGCTATTTATATTAGCTATATTAGCTATATTAGTTATGTTAGCTATTTATATTCGCTATATTAGCTATATTAGCTATATTAGTTATCTTAGTTAAATTAGCTATATTAGTTATATTAGCTATTTATATTAGCTATATTAGTTATGTTAGTTATATTAGCTATTTATATTAGCTATATTAGTTATATTATTTATATTACCTATTTATATTAGCTATATTAGCTATATTAGTTATGTTAGTTATATTAGCTATTTATATTAGCTATATTAGTTATATTATTTATATTACCTATTTATATTAGCTATATTAGCTATATTAGTTATGTTAGTTATATTAGCTATTTATATTAGCTATATTAGCTATATTAGTTATGTTAGTTAATTTAGCTATTTTAGTTATATTAGCTATATTAGTTATATTAGCTATTTATATTAGCTATATTAGCTATATTAGTTATATTGGTTATATTAGCTATTTATATTAGCTATATTAGCTATATTAGTTATGTTAGTTAAATTAGCTATATTAACTATATTAGTTATATTAGCTATTTATATTAGCTATATTAGCTATATTAGTTGTGTTAGTTAAATTAGCTATATTAGTTATATTAGCTATATTAGTTATGTTAGTTAAATTAGCTATATTAGCTATATTAGTTATATTAGTTATATAAGCTATTTATATTAGCTATATTAGCTATATTAGTTATGTTAGTTATATTAGCTATTTATATTAGCTATATTAGCTATATTAGTTATGTTAGTTATATTAGCTATTTATATTAGCTATATTAGTTATATTAGGATGTAAAGTTCACTGTTAAATCAGTAGTAAATGTAACATTAGTCACATAGGTCTGAACTTGGGCTGTTCTGGAAGAGCAGGGGGGTTGGAGGAGACTGAAGGAGGGATGCATGGATCCGCGAGCCGGAGCCGGAGCCGGAGCCGGAGCCGGAGCCGGAGCCGGAGCCGGAACCGGAACCAGAGCCGGGGTTGGAGCCAGAGCTGGGGTTGGAGCCGGAGCCGGAGCCGAGATCTCCTCCCCCACCTTTAAGTATGTACTTAGCAGAATATTTGAGCGGACTTACCTGTGGGTCACAGTTTTTACAGTTACCTTGAAAGTTGGGCCTTATTCTGGGGTCATAACTGACCATCAGACGATTCAAGATGTTGGAGGTGGAGTTTTCTGGAACTTGAGCCAAATCTTCTGGGGACAGTTGGCTGTTCAATGGAAAACAAATGGAAGAAGGGAAAGAGTGAGGATATGGGCGTGGTCCATGGGGAGGCGTGGTTTAATTGATCTGAGTCTAATTTTCATCCATTGAATTGGAATGAGGCCTTCTTTGGTTCCTTTACGTCTACACGTGTAAACCCAATTCAAATACCAATATACTGGTCTGGTCTGGACCAGTGCTCTGCCTGTTGTTACATGTTTGGTCTTCGTGGATCTGATCCATGATGCACATGAATAAATGATACGCTGAGACAGAAGTTTGTTAAAATCGCACTTAATTTTCTTCAGAAAAGGCCAGTTTTTTCAGCTTATTCACATTCACTTTTTTATTCTGATAGTTTGTAAATGTAAACAGTTTTATCATTTAATGTAATTGTTTGTTTTTTTTTGCAGTTAAACAGACAGAATGTGTACTTGTCATTATTCTGAGGTGGTTCTATTATTATTTGACTGGTCCTGGTCCAGCTGAGGTCACTTTGGGCTGGATGTGGATCCTGAACTAACATGAGTGTTTGAGCAGTACAGCCTCTGCATCGTCCAATCAGGGACAATGACCCTGTTCCTTTAACCAATCAGATTGGGTTAGGGTGCAGGTGACAAGAATGTCAACATTTTCATGGCATTTGATTGAACAATTAAAGAGTAGATTAGTCAGAGCAAACACAGCTAACAAATGGCACAAGTTTATTTAACCCACAAACCAACCCTAACCCTAACCTAACCTAACCCTAACCCTAACCAAACCTAACCCTAACCTAACCCTAACCCTAACCAAACCTAACCCTAACCTAACCCTAACCTAACCCTAACCTAACCCTAACCCTAACCTAACCCTAACCCTAACCCTAACCTAACCCCGGCAGAGGAGAAGAAAACACATACAAAAATAAACAGTCATTTTGGTGAGTGTACTTATTTTAATTTACATTTCTATGTGTTTGTCATTTTATAAAGTAACAGTTTTTTTGGATTGTATTGATGATATAACATTGGTATTCAAATGTCTACTGCCACAGTACTGATATTATATAATATCAGATTCAGGTAATAATAATATCATATAATTACCTGTATATGATACTGTTGTTACCTGTGTATAATTACAATTAAGTGTATATAATATTATTGACAGACCACATGTATGGAGGAAATAAATAAATGACTTACGATGGACAGACGACTTGCTTGCCTTTCTTTCCCTTCTTTGTGGATTTTCCTTCTTTTGCTGTGGTCGAACAGCAACAGCAGAGCAGCAACAGCGACAGGACGATCACAGACCTGAACCCAGCTGTCTGAACCATGGTGTCTACAAACAAACAAACACACGACGATCACAGACCTGAACCCAGCTGTCTGAACCATGGTGTCTACAAACAAACAAACACACGACGATCACAGACCTGAACCCAGCTGTCTGAACCATGGTGTCTACAAACAAACAAACACGACGATCACAGACCTGAACCCAGCTGTCTGAACCATGGTGTCTACAAACAAACAAACACACGACGATCACAGACCTGAACCCAGCTGTCTGAACCATGGTGTCTACAAACAAACAAACACGACGATCACAGACCTGAACCCAGCTGTCTGAACCATGGTGTCTACAAACAAACAAACACACGACGATCACAGACCTGAACCCAGCTGTCTGAACCATGGTGTCTACAAACAAACAAACACGACGATCACAGACCTGAACCCAGCTGTCTGAACCATGGTGTCTACAAACAAACAAACACGACGATCACAGACCTGAACCCAGCTGTCTGAACCATGGTGTCTACAAACAAACAAACACACGACGATCACAGACCTGAACCCAGCTGTCTGAACCATGGTGTCTACAAACAAACAAACACACGACGATCACAGACCTGAACCCAGCTGTCTGAACCATGGTGTCTACAAACAAACAAACACGACGATCACAGACCTGAACCCAGCTGTCTGAACCATGGTGTCTACAAACAAACAAACACACGACGATCACAGACCTGAACCCAGCTGTCTGAACCATGGTGTCTACAAACAAACAAACACGACGATCACAGACCTGAACCCAGCTGTCTGAACCATGGTGTCTACAAACAAACAAACAAACACGACGATCACAGACCTGAACCCAGCTGTCTGAACCATGGTGTCTACAAACAAACAAACACACGACGATCACAGACCTGAACCCAGCTGTCTGAACCATGGTGTCTACAAACAAACAAACAAACAAACAAACAAACAAACAAACAAACAAACAAACAAACAAACACAGGATGATCACAGCCCTGAACCCAGCTGTCTGAACCATGGTGTCTACAAACAAACAAACAAACAAACAAACAAACAAACACAGGACAATCACAGACCTGAACCCTGTTTCTTTTTCTCATCATACTGCGCTGTTTCAGTTCAGCTGTGGACTGAACTGAACAGGTGTGAACTGAAACGGTTCGGTTGAGTACATGGACTGTTACAGGCCTAGTATTTATGTTTGAAAAAGATTTTTTTTTTTTTTTTTAATTATTTCAAACTATACCTTCACACAAACATGCACCTATACATAAGGAACCACATGGACTAAACATAAACAAACAAATTATACAACAGAACCTACAAACCTATGAAACCCCCCAAAAAGAAGAAAAAAAATCCCAAAACAAAAACAAACCAAAAAGACAGAACAACAAAAACAACAAGATAAATAATTTCATCAACTCCTCTTTCCAACACTCAGGGCTGATTCAGAGTTAATATAATGTAAACTAACGACACATGTCCATCCAGAGGACACAGGACACTGTTGTGGACAGTCGAGACAAAAGGATTCCACTGTTGATAAAACAAATTCATTTGTCCATGAACGGAAAACTGAATCTTTTCCAACTTTAAGAAGAAAAATAAATCATGCGCCCACTGCACAACAGTGTGTGTCAGAGGATCCTTCCACTTAAACAGAACCATACGACAGAACAATAGTGACAAAAAAAGATATGGAGTCACTGTGGGCTGTGGACGATCCCAGAGCAGGAGAGGAAACTCCAAAAATGACCAGTAGGGGGCGTGGTTTCACTGATTTACCCAAAGCATGGCTAATCAAAGCAAAAAATATGATTCCAAAGAGTATGAAGTAGAAGGTTTTTAACACACTTTTCATAATATCTTTGATAATAGTGGTGGATCCAGAAAGGGATGGGGGGGGGGGGGGGGCTGGAGGATGTTGGGCGGAGCCAATCTGAATCAACATTATGAATCCTTCAAATCATATAAAACTGCATTTTTTTTAATCATACATTAATAAAATGAAAACAAAATGAATATTGTTGGAGCCAAAGCAGAGTTGGTTTTAATCAGGTCGTCCTCAGTTATGGTCGAATCCATCACATTCCAGATAATTCTACCACACCATACATGCATGTCTGGTCATGCATATATCTCCTGGAAACAGAAGCAGAAACAGCAGGAGCAGAGGCATTCATTCATGTGTTCAGTCATTAATAGTTCAATAGTTAACATTAACAAACACAAGCAGCCCAGAAACAGAGTTTGTGTTCGTTAAGCCTCTGCATTCACTACACCATCGTTAGCTCACCATCGTTAGCTCACCATCGTTAGCTCACCATTGTTAGCTCACTATCTGCGTTAAAGCAGGGTTCTCAAACTCCTGTTCTTTCAGGTTCCACATTCACCTAAATTTGATCTCCAGTGGGCTGAACCAGCAAAATAATAGCAGAATAAACTATAAATAATGACAACTCCAAATGTTTCTCTGTTTTAGTGCAAAAACTCCCCATTCAATTATGAAAATACTTACTGTAATTTCCGGTCTATAAGCTGCTACTTTTTTCCACACACTGTGAACCTGCGGCTCTAAAATTACGTGGCTAATTTATGTTTTCTGGGCTAACGATCGATCCGGCTGACGAAGAAGGAAATAGAGCTGCTGCACGTCAGCTTGGCATCAATGAAGCGATGGTGAGACGTTGGAGACGGGGTGAGTGTGGCTTATAGTCTGGAAAGTACGGTACTTTTATAATAAAAAAGATGTGAATAACCTTCAAAAACTGAAATTTCTTCAGTAAAATCAGTGTAATTTTCTCAGTCTTCTTCCTCCACTTCTCATTAGTCCATGTGCATTCTGGATCAGATCTCCAAAGACACTAAACACTGAGGAACAGGAAGAAAAGAGTTCAAACTGGGATGACTTTTATTTAGATGTTTTTATTTACATTTTCTTTCAATGTAAATATTTCAGAATTTAATTTTTTTGCACTAAAATTTGAAGTTGTCATTATTTATAAGCATAATGGTAAGTGTTTTTTTGGGTGATTTTTAGGTGGTTTTCAGGTGTTTTTTGAGTATTTTTTAGGTGGTTTGGGGGTCATTTTTGGGTGAATTTGGGTGAGTTTATGTATTAACTTCTCATTAGTCCATGTGCATTCTGGATCAAATCTCCAAAGACACTAAACACTGAGGAACAGGAAGAAAAGAGTTCCAACTGGACTGAATTTAATACAGACATTTCAGGTTGGACACATTTGTTCAGGTTAGTCACATTTTACTGTTTCAGGAGAGTTTGGAAATGGAAATATTTTCATAATTTAATGTGATTTTTTGCACGAAAACAAAGACAAATTTGTAGTTGTCATTATTTACAGACATAGTGTAATATTCTTTTTCCCATCAAACCCAGTAGTAAATCTGCAGTGGTTCTTTTGTGTGGGTTCTTCTGCTGTTCTTATTGGACTGTAGATCAGATTGGTCTGGATGTGGAACCCACACTAACATGAGTTCCACAGCCTGGACTGTGGAATTTATACACTGTGTACATTCATCCTAGGGGTCGGACTGGAACCTCTGGGGGGACGCATTTGGGCCCTGGACCACATGTTTGACAGCCCTGCATTAAAGGGTGCGTTCACTGGTTAACTCAGCCCTATTTATCAGCGAGCTTAGACTGCTGGGTCATCCCAACGTCCAAACGACCGTCCCAACGTTGAACCGTGGTGACACACATGTACCCTGTAGGCCTGAGGCTTTTATTCCACACCACTAATCCAGCCTTTCACATGTTCATCTGCATCCAGATATAGTCTGTGACACATGAAAACCCTCTCAGTCTATACCTTATATTTTTCCAAATGTAGCTGCCTATGATGTTTTCTCTTAAATAGCCTAAAGCTCAGTATGGGCTACAAACATGTGCATAAAAGAAGAAAAGCATGTCAAAAAAAAAAGAAACAGGCTACAGTAAGAACACAGGCTGGAGGGTTTGTGACAGCTGTACAGAACACTTACATCACAGGTGTCAAACATGCAGCCCGGGGGCCAAATCCAGCCCGCCAAAGGGTCCAGTCCGGCCCTGGGATGAATTTGTGAAATGCAAAAATTACACTGAAGATATTAATCCTTTTAGTTCAGGTTCCACATTCAGACCAGTTCAGTCTGCAGTGGGTCAGAACCAGTCAAATACTATCAGAAGAACAGAGAAATAATGACAACTGACAATGTTTCTCTGTAAATGTAAATATTTTCATGTATTTACACTGAAACAAAGATTAATTTCACAAACAATGTGAATAACCTGAACAAATATGAACCTGAAATGTCTTAGGAGAAGTCAGTACAGTTTTAACACTATTCTGTCTGATATTAAATGTTTTGTGTTTGTAGATCCACTGTGATCTGGACGTTCTAATGTACATGTGGAAATGATAAACTGAGGCAGAACAGTGTTAAATTACACTGATTTGTTCAGTTCATGTTATTCACATCTTTTGAAAGGATAGTTTGTAGATGTAAACCTGTTCATAATGTAAATGTACTTTTTTCGCTTTAAAACAGATAAAAGTTTGAAGTTGACATATTTCTATATAATTCTGTTCTTCTTTTTCTGGTTGGGTCCACTGCAGATCAGATTTAACTGAATGTGGAACTGACCTAACAGGAGTTGGACAGGCCTGTTCTAACTGGACTGGTACGGTACTGGAGCATGGAACGTGTGCATTCACACTGATAAAGTTAAGCAGACTTTGGAGTCAAACGTACTCAGATACAGACTGGGGTATGCAGTGTGAAAACGCCCTTAGAACACCTGTGGTACCACTTGACAGGTGTACCACCACAGCCAAACTCCCACCTACCACCGTCCCCAGAGCAGGACAGAAGTGGTGGATAAGGCTGTGTATCGGCAAGAATCTGGAGGTACGATACAAACCACAACACTAGGATCACCATACGATATATCATGATATATCACGATACTGTTAAAAAAGGCAAAGTTTTGTTTGTTTCTTTTTTTAAACGATTATTTCCTGGAAGAATTGAATTCCATCATAAATCTGCACAAATACTAAACACATTTGTATTTGATCCCAACAGGATCTAATGTTCTATCAGCAAATGTTCCAACTGTGTTCAAACTGAAATTCTGTTTTCCAGACATTCCAGTTTCAGATCCTGTTCAAATGTTCAGATTCTATTAGTTCACAACTAACATCTGAACAGGATTGGAGTTCAATCCAAACAAAGGAACCAACATTATTGAATAAAAGAGTGTGAAAGAAGAAGAAATAAAATGTAAACAAAAAAAAACAAAAATGAACCTCCGCCATATCTGCATTTGAATAAATACCCAAAAATATTGATACAGTGCTTTTTTATGTCGATACAGTATTGTGAAATGAAATATCATGATATATTGCAGAACCCATATTTTCTTATAGTCCTACTGGTGGAGGTCGGTCTGTTGACACCAGAAGTGACAGTCCTCTCAGGGCTCACCTCCCCGCCTCACTGGGAAAGTGTAAAAATGATAAAAGTAGTAGTATTTACTTTTTTCATTCTATATTCTCTTTCCAAACTCTGCACTGCAGCTCTTACTTATGTGTGTTAATGTGTGTGTGTTTTTATAGTTTTGGATTTTATGTGTTGTTTTCTTACTTGCTGTTTTTAATCACCTTTTCCATGTTTCTTTTATAACAGAGCTGTCAAACTCATGTTAGTTCAGTTCCACATACAGCCTGATATGATCTAAAGTGAGCCAGACCAGTAAAATAATAGCGTAATAACCTATAAATAATGACAACTCCAAATTTTTGTCTCTGTTTTAGTGCAAAAAACCCCATTAAATTATGAAAATACTTACTTAAATAATAGGATAATAAGAACTTTTGATTGAAAAAATTAAAATTCTGCGATGAAAATGTTTACATCTATGAACTGTACTTGAACATAACATGAACAAATATTGAACAACCAGAAAATTCTTTAGTAAAATTAATGCAATAATAACAATTTTATGCCTTAGTTTATCATTTATACATGTGCATCACAACGTACAGATCCCAGTGGATCTACAGATACACCAAACATTAAATAACAGGCAGAATATTATTAAATTTCCACAGACTTCTCTGAAGACATTTCAGATATTTACATTTTTTGTAAAAGGCTAGTCTGTAAATGTAAACATTCTGGTGTAATTTTACTTTTTTTTTTTTTACACAAAAAAAAAAGAGAAAAAGTTACAGTTTTCATTATTTATAGTGTATTCTGATAGTATTTTACTGGTCTGATCATTTTTAGATTGTATTGACCTTAAATGATTTGAACATCCTTGACTGTTCATATCTTCAGTGTTATTTTTGCGTTTCATAAATTCATCCCAGGGGCTGGATTGAACCATTTGGTGGCCCAGATTTGGCCCCCAGGCTGCATGTTTGACACCTGTGTTTTATAATGTTTTAAATGTGGTTCTTTTTCCCTGTCGTTGTATTTCAGTGTCCTGTGTGAAGCACCTTGAATTGCCTTGTTGCTGAAATGTGCGATACAAATAAACTTGCCTTGCCTATTTCAGCGGCGGCTGGAGCCTCCCACTTACTCTACACCACAGGTGTCAAACGTGTGGCCCGGGGGCCAAATCTGGCCCGCAAAAGGGTCCAATCTGGCCCCTGGCATGAATTTATGAAATGCAAAAATTACACCAAAGATATGAACAGTCAAGGATGTTGAAATCATTTTAGGTCATTTCAATCTAAAAATGATCAGACCAGTAAAATACTATCAGAATACACTATAAATTATGAAAACTGCAAATTTTTCTCTTTGTTTTAGTGTAAAAAAAAAAAAACATTACACAAGAATGTTTTACATTTACAGACTAGCCTTTTATAAAAAAATGTGAATATTTAAAATGTCTTCAGAGAAATCTGTGGAATTTTAATAATATTCTCCCTGTTATTAAATGTTTAGTGTATTTGTAGATCCACTGTGATCTGTAAGTTGTGATGCACATGTATAAATGATAAACTAAGGCATAATATTGTTAACATTACACTAATTTTTAAGAATTTTCAGGTTGTTCATACACTACAAACAAAATGTTAAGGTTTTTTTTTAATGTTTGGGCTATTTTTTTCAGTTGGGATTGTTGCACAGCACTTCTTACTTTGTGTGTGAATTGAACTGAAACACATTTTTTAATGACCATAGTTTAATTTACAAATGGCAAAAATAACAAAAAAATGACCCAAAAAAAAGAAATATCCTGAACTTTTTGGTTTAGTGGATTTGTTCAGGTTATGTTTGAGTACAATTCGTAGATGTAAACATTTTCATTATGGAATTGTCCTTTTTTCACTCAAAAGCTCTTATCGTATCATTTCTCTTCTTCTTCTGGTCCGGCCCACCTCAGATGTTATCAGGCTGTAAGTGGAAGTGAACTCTCAGGAGTTTGACAGGCCTGCTCTGCACCGCTCATGTCTCCACACAGTTGTAAACTACAGTCCAGGTCACCAGGGTCTGCTTTCCCACTGATTCTGCTCAGGCCGCTCCTTAGTGGTGGTTCTGCTACAGGGCAAGTACGGGCGTAGAGAATCATCCATTCATGCGTGTCACTAATTAGATGACAAGGCATTTGGTTAGTTGAAGTGAGTCATAGTTACCCCGCTGTTAAAGCACGTTTGACTAATGGAATTATCCTCAGTCCTCACAGTTGGAAACAGACGCAGGGTTCTCACTAACATCATTGAACGTCAGGGCCTCTGACGCTGTCCCTGGGGGCCCCTGACGCTGTCCCTGGGGGGCCTCTGACGCTGTCCCTGGGGGGGCCCTGACGCTGTCCCTGGGGGGCCTCTGACGCTGTCCCTGGGGGGCCCCTGACGCTGAGCTTTGCCCCGCTCCGCTGTCTTTAACCAGCGTAGTGGTGTTTTTAGTGTGTGTTCTGTGTGTGTATAGTGGTGTTTTTAGTGTGTATTCTGTGTGTGTATAGTGGTGTTTTTAGTGTGTATTCTGTGTGTGTATAGTGGTGTTTTTAGTGTGTATTCTGTGTGTGTATAGTGGTGTTTTTAGTGTGTATTCTGTGTGTGTATAGTGGTGTTTTTAGTGTGTATTCTGTGTGTGTATAGTGGTGTTTTTAGTGTGTATTCTGTGTGTGTATAGTGGTGTTTTTAGTGTGTGTTCTGTGTGTGTATAGTGGTGTTTTTAGTGTGTATTCTGTGTGTGTATAGTGGTGTTTTTAGTGTGTGTTCTGTGTGTGTATAGTGGTGTTTTTAGTGTGTGTTCTGTGTGTGTATAGTGGTGTTTTTAGTGTGTATTCTGTGTGTGTATAGTGGTGTTTTTAGTGTGTGTTCTGTGTGTGTATAGTGGTGTTTTTAGTGTGTGTTCTGTGTGTGTATAGTGGTGTTTTTAGTGTGTATTCTGTGTGTGTATAGTGGTGTTTTTAGTGTGTATTCTGTGTGTGTATAGTGGTGTTTTTAGTGTGTGTTCTGTGTGTGTATAGTGGTGTTTTTAGTGTGTGTTCTGTGTGTGTATAGTGGTGTTTTTAGTGTGTGTTCTGTGTGTGTATAGTGGTGTTTTTAGTGTGTATTCTGTGTGTGTATAGTGGTGTTTTTAGTGTGTATTCTGTGTGTGTATAGTGGTGTTTTTAGTGTGTGTTCTGTGTGTGTATAGTGGTGTTTTTAGTGTGTATTCTGTGTGTGTATAGTGGTGTTTTTAGTGTGTATTCTGTGTGTGTATAGTGGTGTTTTTAGTGTGTGTTCTGTGTGTGTATAGTGGTGTTTTTAGTGTGTATTCTGTGTGTGTATAGTGGTGTTTTTAGTGTGTATTCTGTGTGTGTATAGTGGTGTTTTTAGTGTGTATTCTGTGTGTGTATAGTGGTGTTTTTAGTGTGTATTCTGTGTGTGTATAGTGGTGTTTTTAGTGTGTATTCTGTGTGTGTATAGTGGTGTTTTAGTGTGTGTTCTGTGTGTGTATAGTGGTGTTTTTAGTGTGTGTTCTGTGTGTGTATAGTGGTGTTTTTAGTGTGTGTTCTGTGTGTGTATAGTGGTGTTTTTAGTGTGTATTCTGTGTGTGTATAGTGGTGTTTTTAGTGTGTATTCTGTGTGTGTATAGTGGTGTTTTTAGTGTGTGTTCTGTGTGTGTATAGTGGTGTTTTTAGTGTGTTTTTAGTGTGTGTTCTGTGTGTGTATAGTGGTGTTTTAGTGTGTATTCTGTGTGTGTATAGTGGTGTTTTTAGTGTGTATTCTGTGTGTGTATAGTGGTGTTTTTAGTGTGTATTCTGTGTGTGTATAGTGGTGTTTTTAGTGTGTGTTCTGTGTGTGTATAGTGGTGTTTTTAGTGTGTGTTCTGTGTGTGTATAGTGGTGTTTTTAGTGTGTATTCTGTGTGTGTATAGTGGTGTTTTTAGTGTGTGTTCTGTGTGTGTATAGTGGTGTTTTTAGTGTGTATTCTGTGTGTGTATAGTGGTGTTTTTAGTGTGTATTCTGTGTGTGTATAGTGGTGTTTTTAGTGTGTATTCTGTGTGTGTATAGTGGTGTTTTTAGTGTGTGTTCTGTGTGTGTATAGTGGTGTTTTAGTGTGTATTCTGTGTGTGTATAGTGGTGTTTTTAGTGTGTATTCTGTGTGTGTATAGTGGTGTTTTTAGTGTGTGTTCTGTGTGTGTATAGTGGTGTTTTAGTGTGTATTCTGTGTGTGTATAGTGGTGTTTTTAGTGTGTATTCTGTGTGTGTATAGTGGTGTTTTTAGTGTGTATTCTGTGTGTGTATAGTGGTGTTTTTAGTGTGTATTCTGTGTGTGTATAGTGGTGTTTTTAGTGTGTGTTCTGTGTGTGTATAGTGGTGTTTTTAGTGTGTATTCTGTGTGTGTATAGTGGTGTTTTTAGTGTGTGTTCTGTGTGTGTATAGTGGTGTTTTTAGTGTGTATTCTGTGTGTGTATAGTGGTGTTTTTAGTGTGTATTCTGTGTGTGTATAGTGGTGTTTTTAGTGTGTGTTCTGTGTGTGTATAGTGGTGTTTTTAGTGTGTGTTCTGTGTGTGTATAGTGGTGTTTTTAGTGTGTATTCTGTGTGTGTATAGTGGTGTTTTAGTGTGTATTCTGTGTGTGTATAGTGGTGTTTTTAGTGTGTGTTCTGTGTGTGTATAGTGGTGTTTTTAGTGTGTATTCTGTGTGTGTATAGTGGTGTTTTTAGTGTGTATTCTGTGTGTGTATAGTGGTGTTTTTAGTGTGTATTCTGTGTGTGTATAGTGGTGTTTTTAGTGTGTATTCTGTGTGTGTATAGTGGTGTTTTTAGTGTGTATTCTGTGTGTGTATAGTGGTGTTTTTAGTGTGTGTTCTGTGTGTGTATAGTGGTGTTTTTAGTGTGTGTTCTGTGTGTGTATAGTGGTGTTTTTAGTGTGTATTCTGTGTGTGTATAGTGGTGTTTTAGTGTGTGTTCTGTGTGTGTATAGTGGTGTTTTTAGTGTGTGTTCTGTGTGTGTATAGTGGTGTTTTTAGTGTGTGTTCTGTGTGTGTATAGTGGTGTTTTTAGTGTGTATTCTGTGTGTGTATAGTGGTGTTTTTAGTGTGTGTTCTGTGTGTGTATAGTGGTGTTTTTAGTGTGCGTTCTGTGTGTGTATAGTGGTGTTTTTAGTGTGTATTCTGTGTGTGTATAGTGGTGTTTTTAGTGTGTATTCTGTGTGTGTATAGTGGTGTTTTAGTGTGTATTCTGTGTGTGTATAGTGGTGTTTTTAGTGTGTATTCTGTGTGTGTATAGTGGTGTTTTTAGTGTGTGTTCTGTGTGTGTATAGTGGTGTTTTTAGTGTGTGTTCTGTGTGTGTATAGTGGTGTTTTTAGTGTGTATTCTGTGTGTGTATAGTGGTGTTTTTAGTGTGTGTTCTGTGTGTGTATAGTGGTGTTTTTAGTGTGTGTTCTGTGTGTGTATAGTGGTGTTTTTGTGTGTGTTCTGTGTGTGTATAGTGGTGTTTTTAGTGTGTATTCTGTGTGTGTATAGTGGTGTTTTTAGTGTGTATTCTGTGTGTGTATAGTGGTGTTTTTAGTGTGTATTCTGTGTGTGTATAGTGGTGTTTTAGTGTGTATTCTGTGTGTGTATAGTGGTGTTTTTAGTGTGTATTCTGTGTGTGTATAGTGGTGTTTTTAGTGTGTGTTCTGTGTGTGTATAGTGGTGTTTTTAGTGTGTATTCTGTGTGTGTATAGTGGTGTTTTTAGTGTGTATTCTGTGTGTGTATAGTGGTGTTTTTAGTGTGTATTCTGTGTGTGTATAGTGGTGTTTTAGTGTGTATTCTGTGTGTGTATAGTGGTGTTTTAGTGTGTATTCTGTGTGTGTATAGTGGTGTTTTTAGTGTGTGTTCTGTGTGTGTATAGTGGTGTTTTAGTGTGTATTCTGTGTGTGTATAGTGGTGTTTTTAGTGTGTATTCTGTGTGTGTATAGTGGTGTTTTAGTGTGTATTCTGTGTGTGTATAGTGGTGTTTTTAGTGTGTATTCTGTGTGTGTATAGTGGTGTTTTTAGTGTGTGTTCTGTGTGTGTATAGTGGTGTTTTTAGTGTGTATTCTGTGTGTGTATAGTGGTGTTTTTTAGTGTGTATTCTGTGTGTGTATAGTGGTGTTTTTAGTGTGTATTCTGTGTGTGTATAGTGGTGTTTTTAGTGTGTATTCTGTGTGTGTATAGTGGTGTTTTTAGTGTGTATTCTGTGTGTGTATAGTGGTGTTTTTAGTGTGTATTCTGTGTGTGTATAGTGGTGTTTTTAGTGTGTATTCTGTGTGTGTATAGTGGTGTTTTTAGTGTGTATTCTGTGTGTGTATAGTGGTGTTTTTAGTGTGTATTCTGTGTGTGTATAGTGGTGTTTTTAGTGTGTGTTCTGTGTGTGTATAGTGGTGTTTTTAGTGTGTATTCTGTGTGTGTATAGTGGTGTTTTTAGTGTGTGTTCTGTGTGTGTATAGTGGTGTTTTAGTGTGTATTCTGTGTGTGTATAGTGGTGTTTTTAGTGTGTATTCTGTGTGTGTATAGTGGTGTTTTTAGTGTGTATTCTGTGTGTGTATAGTGGTGTTTTAGTGTGTATTCTGTGTGTGTATAGTGGTGTTTTTAGTGTGTATTCTGTGTGTGTATAGTGGTGTTTTTAGTGTGTATTCTGTGTGTGTATAGTGGTGTTTTAGTGTGTATTCTGTGTGTGTAGAGTGGTGTTTTTGTGTGTGTTCTGTGTGTGTATAGTGGTGTTTTTAGTGTGTGTTCTGTGTGTGTATAGTGGTGTTTTTAGTGTGTATTCTGTGTGTGTATAGTGGTGTTTTAGTGTGTATTCTGTGTGTGTAGAGTGGTGTTTTTGTGTGTATTCTGTGTGTGTATAGTGGTGTTTTTAGTGTGTATTCTGTGTGTGTATAGTGGTGTTTTTAGTGTGTATTCTGTGTGTGTATAGTGGTGTTTTTAGTGTGTATTCTGTGTGTGTATAGTGGTGTTTTTAGTGTGTATTCTGTGTGTGTATAGTGGTGTTTTTAGTGTGTATTCTGTGTGTGTATAGTGGTGTTTTAGTGTGTATTCTGTGTGTGTATAGTGGTGTTTTTAGTGTGTATTCTGTGTGTGTATAGTGGTGTTTTTAGTGTGTATTCTGTGTGTGTATAGTGGTGTTTTAGTGTGTATTCTGTGTGTGTAGAGTGGTGTTTTTGTGTGTGTTCTGTGTGTGTATAGTGGTGTTTTTAGTGTGTGTTCTGTGTGTGTATAGTGGTGTTTTAGTGTGTATTCTGTGTGTGTATAGTGGTGTTTTTAGTGTGTGTTCTGTGTGTGTATAGTGGTGTTTTTAGTGTGTATTCTGTGTGTGTATAGTGGTGTTTTTAGTGTGTGTTCTGTGTGTGTATAGTGGTGTTTTTAGTGTGTGTTCTGTGTGTGTATAGTGGTGTTTTTAGTGTGTGTTCTGTGTGTGTATAGTGGTGTTTTTAGTGTGTATTCTGTGTGTGTATAGTGGTGTTTTTAGTGTGTGTTCTGTGTGTGTATAGTGGTGTTTTTAGTGTGTGTTCTGTGTGTGTATAGTGGTGTTTTTAGTGTGTATTCTGTGTGTGTATAGTGGTGTTTTTAGTGTGTATTCTGTGTGTGTATAGTGGTGTTTTTAGTGTGTATTCTGTGTGTGTATAGTGGTGTTTTTAGTGTGTGTTCTGTGTGTGTATAGTGGTGTTTTTAGTGTGTGTTCTGTGTGTGTAT
This sequence comes from Sphaeramia orbicularis, assembly GCF_902148855.1. Lineage (NCBI taxonomy): Eukaryota > Metazoa > Chordata > Actinopteri > Kurtiformes > Apogonidae > Sphaeramia > Sphaeramia orbicularis. Next base: position 249,683 of record NW_021941474.1, on the reverse strand, counting down.
AGTGGTGTTTTTAGTGTGTATTCTGTGTGTGTATAGTGGTGTTTTTAGTGTGTATTCTGTGTGTGTATAGTGGTGTTTTTAGTGTGTGTTCTGTGTGTGTATAGTGGTGTTTTTAGTGTGTGTTCTGTGTGTGTATAGTGGTGTTTTAGTGTGTATTCTGTGTGTGTATAGTGGTGTTTTTAGTGTGTATTCTGTGTGTGTATAGTGGTGTTTTAGTGTGTATTCTGTGTGTGTATAGTGGTGTTTTAGTGTGTATTCTGTGTGTGTATAGTGGTGTTTTTAGTGTGTATTCTGTGTGTGTATAGTGGTGTTTTTAGTGTGTGTTCTGTGTGTGTATAGTGGTGTTTTAGTGTGTATTCTGTGTGTGTATAGTGGTGTTTTAGTGTGTATTCTGTGTGTGTATAGTGGTGTTTTAGTGTGTATTCTGTGTGTGTATAGTGGTGTTTTTAGTGTGTATTCTGTGTGTGTATAGTGGTGTTTTTAGTGTGTATTCTGTGTGTGTATAGTGGTGTGAACAGCCGGATCTGTCCAAGTACGGATCTCAGGTGTTTGTGTCAGACTGCAGGTGAAGCTCACCTTCTCCTAAAATGACTCAAATGCTCAAATGCTCAAATCTGTTCAGCTGTTTTCATTTCATTGACTCCAAATGTGTTGGAACACGTTCATCTCTCAGACCAGTTGGTTCAGAATCAGTTTGATCCCAGATCAGTGGACTGGATGTTGTTCACTTCTCCTCCATTCCCGTGTCTGTGTTTGTTCATTCCATCTCTGCTCAGTGCATTTGTCCGTAGACGCTCAGCGTCCATGCACTTCAATGGGACTGAGTGGAACTGCTGGAAAAACCACTACAGACTGGACCAGCACTGGACACATGACACCCTGTCGTCCCGCCCCCGGACGCTCAGCGTCTCTGGGGGTGAATGGAGCTGTGGGCGGAGCTCAGCCGGGCCGGACGCTGAGCTTCCACGTGCTGATTGGAGGACGGGTCCGAAGGCTGAATCCTGTTTGATTGACAGCTGTTTTCAGATCTGCTCCTTCACTGACACAGTTCAGTTTAATACCGTCACACATTCTGCTGTGGAATCACAGAAACCAAATGAACTGTTCATTTACTGACCTGGAAGAAAACACAAGCACTGGACTAACTGGTACACTGGACTAACTGGTACACTGGACTAACTGGTACACTGGACTAACTGGTACACTGGACTAACTGGTACACTGGACTAACTGGTACATTTAACAGAATTTACATGTTTTCTTGTTTAGTTGGTTCGATGCGACAACTTTTTTAAAAAGGAACAGAGGACCAAATTTAATGTACTTTTTTTTTTTGATGTAAGCCGACATGAGCTTCCCCTGTCTGAAAGACAAGCAGCCGACACTGGTATCAATTTGTGTCAAGTTCCCGTATGGAGTAATTCCCTTCAATAATTACCGTTCACAAACTGAAAAAAAAACAAAACAGTTTTTGCTTTTAATCATTGTTGTAACAAAGACAAAAACTTGGCTTCATTCAAAATTTGCCCCTCAAAATGCAGGAAATAGTGTTTCAGAGAGTTAGACATTTCTAAATTTTCTGGGGGCATCCTCCCCCGGACCCCCCTACAACACTTGTGCTGCGTACATGGTGCCCCTACACTGAAAAAACTCCTAGTGAGAACCCTGCAAGGGTATGTTGGGGGTCCAGTCAGCCCATTCCGAGGCGTCCTGGCTGACTGGAAGACCAAACAACTCATAAATTACGAGGCCCGCCCACTCAGTTCAGTGGTGTTTACAGGCTCCTGTCAGCAGTGGGACCACCCCTCCACACTTATCACCCACAGCTTCATCGGTGCCAGCCAGTGGAGGATCTACTGGGGTGGGATGGGGTGGCAGCTGACACCCTAAAACACAGCCATGTCACCCTTGAGCCCACCCCAGTCAGCAGGATTTAATTCAGAGAACAGTTATGGCTCAATGGACACGACTGTGAATTACAGACAGTGAATGCAGCACGAGATGACGGGACGTTCCCCCTCCCCCACTCCTGCACCCCGAGGCAGTTTTCATTTTGAAGACAACGGCGCAAAGCCACAAAGCATTTAGATCCACACAGTGGGACTGAGGTAAAGATAAGAAGCTATCTGTCAAGAAATGGAAGCGTACAGACACTTTATGATCCATGAGAACACGAACGCAGACAAACACCGACCACAAACCAACACACAGAACACAAATCTAACTGCTCTGGTTTCAAGGTTTCACTGATTCATCAACATTAGGAACACCAATGTAGAAAGAAACTCCCTGTTACTGTCCTACACTGTAAAAAAAAAAAAAAAAAAAAAAAACGTAAAAAACAGTATTATTCCAGCAGCAGGGGCGCTGAAAAATTACTGTAAAATAACAGAAAAAAACCATCTCATAAAAATACGGTAATTTTCCATAATTAAAACACAGTTTTTTGCCCTAACTTTACATGAGATTTTGCATATTTTTTGACTTTTTAATGTTTAATAAAGAATATTTTCATGCATTAAAACAATCAAATTATATATAAATATATATATAAACAAGAAAAGCCCTCGGAGAGTGCAGACCTCCGCCAAAACAGATCTGTGCCCCCACCCCCCCACCCCCAATACATTTATTCAACAGTTTTGTTGTGAAACCTCCTGTAATTACACAAGATATTTGTCAATTCACAAACTAGTCTGGTTCAACTGACAGAACTAATACTTCTGTTACCGTTAACTGTCACTAATTTTATCTGTTTTTTTTTGTTTTTTTTTTTTTTACAGTATTAAACTTTAAGTTAACAATTTAATCTCATGAATAGAAAAGAAATATTTATGAAATTGTTATACATTTGCAAATGTATTTTAACGGTATTTTTCTGTGAAAAAGGAAAAAATTTTCCTCTAAAAATTTTAAATTTTATGGTTATTCAGTTACAGTTTTTTCCTGTTATTTTCCATTTGACATGTCAAATCAGTCTGTTTTTGTCATTTAATTGATATTTTCCTGTATCTGAAAAATACAGGAAAAATCTGTGAAATAAACAGTGAAAATTCTATTAAATTACAGATTTATATATATATATATATATATATATATATATATATATATATATATATATATATATATATATATATATATATATATGTATATCTCTCACTGGGGAGTCCCTAGTGATGCTAAATTAACAGACAATTGGCCACTCCCTCCTCAAAAAAAAAAACAAAAAAAGTGAACGGCTCTTTACAAAGACTTGGTTTCCATCGTTCATTTCAAAGAGCCGTTCAAAAGATTCGATTTGTTCGTGAACGTCACATCACTAAAATCTAAAACTAAGACATTATGATGAAGATCCAAGAGAGTTTATCAAACACACACCAGCAACGACAGGCCAAGGAGGAGAACCAGCAGAAGGAAAACTGAAGACAGACAGACAGACACACACACACACACACAGATAGGGGCCGTTTACACGGCGTCGGCTTCAGTCGACTCCGGGAAGATTTCATGGCGGATTAGCCTTCTGTTACCATGGAAACGGTGCCTAGAGTGCCTGAATCCGGAAACTTTTGATACCAGGGTCCAGGGTGGAATGTTATCGATACGCTCCGCATTCCAGCTCCGTGTTAACGCGAATCGGAGCATTCTGGGGTAAAATATGACGTCACCACATGCGCGTGCAGCCAAGAACCGCCAGTTAACCCACTCCAGGCCAGTTGGTGGCGGTAATGCGCCTCCAAGCTGGTTTTCCAGCCTCTATGACACAATAAAGCTGCAGAAAAAGAAGGAACAACCACAACAACAATGGCCGGTTTCAGAACAACATACGTGCTGCTAACTGTGCTCAACTCGTCTGTCCAGACAAAGAAGTCCTGCGTCTTTGTACGACCACTCGTCATTGTTGTTTGTAAATAGTGTTGTCCGCCTCCTCCTCTTCTTCTTCTCCTCATTTAAAGGCTGTCTAAACCAGAAATTGTTTGTGCGCAGGCGCGTGTTTTACCGCCACTGTTTCCCTACAGCTCTACATCGCCAGCTACTGGTCTGGCATGGCCACTACAGCGTATTCAGCCGTCCTCGCGGACTCATGTTAACGCAGATCGTTATCATAGCGGCTTCGTCTTAACGCGGAATGATTTTATAACGCAAAGGAGAAATCTTTGCGGAATTGGATCTTAGTGTTGCCGTGTAAACGTAGCCATAGACACACACACACACACAGACACACACACACACACACACACACACAGACACACACACACACGCGCACACACACACACACAGACAGACACACACAGACACACACAGACAGACACACACACGCACACACACACACAGACAGACACACACACACACACACACACACACAGACAGACACACACAGACACACACACACACACGCACACACACACACAGACAGACACACACACACACACGCACACACACACACACACACAGACAGACACACACACACACACACACACAGACACACACACACACACAGACAGACACACACACACACACGCACACACACACACACACAGACAGACAGACACATACACACACACACGCACACACACACACAGACAGACACACACAGACACACACACACAGACAGACACATACAGACACACACACACACACACACACACACACAGACACACACAGACAGATAGACACACACACACAGACACACACACAGACACACACACACACACACACACACACAGACAGACAGACACACACACACACAGACACACACACCTACACACACACACACACACACACACAGACCCCAGCGCCATTTTTCTATCATTACCTTGAACTGAACTACAACTAAACTACAACTAAACTACAACTAAACTACAACTGAACTACAACTAAACTAAACTACAACTGAACTACAACTGAACTACAACTAAACTAAACTACAACTGAACTACAACTGAACTACAACTGAACTAAACTACAACTGAACTACAACTAAACTACAACTGAACTACAACTAAACTACAACTGAACTACAACTGAACTACAACTAAACTACAGCTGAACTACAACTGAACTGCAACTGAACTACAACTGAACTACAACTGAACTACAACTAAACTACAACTGAACTACAACTAAACTAAACTACAACTGAACTACAACTGAACTACAACTGAACTACAACTAAACTAAACTAAACTACAACTGAACTGCAACTGAACTACAACTAAACTACAACTGAACTACAACTGAACTACAACTAAACTAAACTACAACTGAACTACAACTGAACTACAACTGAACTACAACTAAACTAAACTACAACTGAACTACAACTGAACTACAACTAAACTAAACTACAACTAAACTAAAACTAAACTACAACTGAACTACAACTGAACTACAACTAAACTAAACTACAACTGAACTACAACTGAACTACAACTAAACTAAACTACAACTGAACTACAACTGAACTGCAACTGAACTACAACTGAACTACAACTAAACTACAACTGAACTACAGCTGAACTACAACTGAACTATAACTGAACTACAACTAAACTACAACTAAACTACAACTAAACTACAACTGAACTACAACTAAACTAAACTACAACTAAACTACAACCCAACTACAACTGAACTACAACTAAACTAAACTACAACTAAACTACAACTGAACTACAACTGAACTACAACTAAACTAAACTACAACTGAACTACAACTGAACTGCAACTGAACTACAACTGAACTACAACTAAACTACAGCTGAACTACAACTGAACTATAACTGAACTACAACTAAACTACAACTAAACTACAACTGAACTACAACTGAACTACAACTAAACTAAACTACAACTAAACTACAACCCAACTACAACTGAACTACAACTAAACTACAACTAAACTACAACTGAACTACAACTAAACTAAACTACAACCCAACTACAACTGAACTACAACTAAACTACAACTAAACTACAACTGAACTACAACTAAACTAAACTAAAACTAAACTACAACTGAACTACAACTAAGCATTTAGAAAAAAATGAAGACTAATAAAAACTATCAAACCTGCTCTAAAAACGAATTAAAATGAACTGAATAAGAGAAAAAAAGTCTAAACTAAATAAAACTAAACTAGAATGAAAAATCCAAAACTATTTGAACCATGATCGTCATCACATGACCAACCTAATGTAACTCGATTGGCTGTCAGTTCGACTTGAGATAGAATCGATTGCTTATCCTTGGTGTCCCAGATGTCTGATCTGAATTTTTTGCATCTGTTTTGTTTTTTTTTTTATTCTAAATTTACAAATGTAGTTAAATTGAGAGACGAAAAAGTCCGATATTTAATTTCAGTCCAAAAACAAATTAGTGCTAGAAATTCAATGGCTTTTATCATTCAAAATCAGATGAGACAGAGTTACTTCCACCCCCCACCCCCCCCCCATCACCACCCAAATTTGATCATTTGTTCCTTGTGCCAGTATCAATATTTCCTGAAAATGTCATCCAAATCCTTCCCTGACTTTTACAGTTCTCTTCTGTAGACAGATGAACAGACAAACAGAGCCTGATGAAAACCTGACCTCCACCGTACACACACGAAAGACTTCAAACTGGTCTCTGTTCAAACACATGAACTAATCCCTGCTTCTCGTACGGTTCAGGGTCCTTAAGGTCCAAGTATTCAACATCATGCACAGCAGTCACATGGTAACACTGAGGCTCCGCCCACAGCACGTCTAACGCACAACTGGCATTTCATGGTCAAATCTGATTTGTGTTTGTGTTGGTTCAGATTCACAAATGTGACTTCTGTCAGTTTAGAGTCTGAACTGAAAGTGACCCTGAAGTGACCCACATGGACTAAAGAGGTCCTGAAGTGACCCACATGGACTAAAGAGGTCCTGAAGTGACCCACATGGACTAAAGAGGTCCTGAAGTGACCCACATGGACTAAAGAGGTCCTGAAGTGACCCACATGGACTAAAGAGGTCCTGAAGTGACCCACATGGACTAAAGAGGTCCTGAGGTCCTGAAGTGACCCACATGGACTAAAGAGGTCCTGAAGTGACCCACATGCACTAAAGAGGTCCTGAAGTGACCCACATGGACTAGAGAGGTCCTGAAGTGACCCACATGGACTAAAGAGGTCCTGAAGTGACCCACATGGACTAAAGAGGTCCTGAAGTGACCCACATGCACTAAAGAGGTCCTGAAGTGACCCACATGGACTAGAGAGGTCCTGAAGTGACCCACATGCACTAAAGAGGTCCTGAAGTGACCCACATGGACTAGAGAGGTCCTGAAGTGACCCACATGGACTAAAGAGGTCCTGAAGTGACCCACATGGACTAAAGAGGTCCTGAAGTGACCCACATGGACTAAAGAGGTCCTGAAGTGACCCACATGCACTAAAGAGGTCCTGAAGTGACCCACATGGACTAGAGAGGTCCTGAAGTGACCCACATGGACTAGAGAGGTCCTGAAGTGACCCACATGCACTAAAGAGGTCCTGAAGTGACCCACATGGACTAGAGAGGTCCTGAAGTGACCCGCATGAACTAAAGAGGTCCTGAAGTGACCCGCATGCACTAAAGAGGTCCTGAAGTGACCCGCATGCACTAAAGAGGTCCTGAAGTGACCCGCATGCACTAAAGATGTCCTGAAGTGACCCACATGGACTAAAGAGGTCCTGATGGAATACGAAACCACGCAGACACAATGTGTTTATGGAAGTAACACTCCTGGGACGCACAGTTGTGATGTTTGTTGTATTTCAATGTCATAAAGGTCAGATAAATGTGACCTGGACGTTCAGACTGAAGTCACACTGGAAAATATCAGATCTGTATCAGATGTAGGACCACATATGACAGTGGTCTGTGTCAGATTTAGGACCACATATGACAGTGGTCTGGCTCAGATTTAGGACCACATATGACAGTGGCCTGGGTCAGATTTAGGACCACATATGACAGTGGTCTGGGTCAGATTTAGGACCACATATGACAGTGGTCTGGGTCAGATTTAGGACCACATATGACAGTGGTCTGGGTCAGGTTTAGGACCACATATGACAGTGGTCTGGGTCAGGTTTAGGACCACATATGACAGTGGCCTGGGTCAGATTTAGGACCACATATGACAGTGGTCTGGGTCAGGTTTAGGACCACATATGACAGTGGTCTGGGTCAGGTTTAGGACCACATATGACAGTGGTCTGGGTCAGATTTAGGACCACATATGACAGTGGTCTGGGTCAGATTAGTGCTGTTCAGACCGTCTTTAACAGATCAGATCCAGGTCACATATGGACAAAAAAATGGGATTGAGTCCACATTTGGCTGCAGTGTGAACGCTGCCTCAGTGAAGACAACATTAGACCACATTAGACCACATTAGACCACATTAGACCACATTAGTCAGATGTGATGACACAGCTCCATGGATTGGTAGGGGGCTGGGGCTATTATGGTCTGTCACACACTGAGTGTTTAGTATGTGTTAGCAGAAACTAAAGGGGCTGCAGATAGTAACACACAAGGACAGGACACACACACACACACACACATACACACACACACCGCTGTACCCCCAGACACACACACACACACACACATACACACACACACACATACACACACACACACACCACTACCCCCCCACACACCACTGCACCCCCCCCACACACACACATATACTGCTGTACCCCCCCCCCACACACACCACTGCACCCCCCCACACACACACATATACTGCTGTACCCCCCCACACACACACCACTACCCCCCCACACACCACTGCACCCCCCCCCACACACACATATACTGCTGTACCCCCCCCCCACACACACCACTGCACCCCCCCACACACACCACTGCACCCCCCCACACACACACATATACTGCTGTACCCCCCCCTCACACACACACACACACACACACACACACACACACACACACACACTCTCTCTACTGTACCCCCAGACTGCAGTGCATTAACCCCCCCCCTGGGTGCTGCATTGCCTGTGTCTCCTTCACTGCTCTCCACTTGTATGGTTCTGGTTCTTACCTCAGTGTGGACCTGCTGCTGCACAGAATGGACTGGGTGTCCTGTCACAGACGGGTTGTCCCTCCAGCGGACTGAGCGTCCTCTGTCTCTCTCTCCCTCTCTCTCCCTCTCTCCCTCTCTCTCTCGCCCTCTCTCTCACTCTCTCCTCTGCTGTGCTGTCCTGTGGATGTGCTTCTGGAAGCTGCACTGCACTTGCATCCTATTCCAAGTTCCTGTCTCCGCTCGCCTACAGGGCAATATAACAATGTCAGAGCCAGTGGGGGAAGTAGCGCACAACTCCTCTTACCTCACATCCTCTGAACACATGTAGTCCAATGAAAAGGAGCAGTCCACAACAGCAGCACAACGTGTGCATGAACCTATAGGAACACACACAAGTTACTGTGTGACTGCAGTCAAATGTCCCTGTGAACAGACTGACTGCTCTGCTCGGATTTTCTCTGCAAACCTGTAAACATGACGGACACAGTCACAGCGTCATTTATATGAAACAGTAGAATTCTCAACATGATTAATGACGCTGTTGTATGATGACACAGTGGTCAGGACTACAACTCTGAACTCACAGAAGAATGGAAAGAGAAGGAACGGTCCCAAATTCAGACTGATTACATGTAAAACACAACACCAAAGAAAGAAGAAAGAAGAATGAAGGTAACTGTGAACCACAGTCTGAGCAGCATTATAATGAAGAGTGGGAGGTCCAAAATATAGTACACAAAAAAAACTAAAATATATATATATATATATATATATATATATATATATATATATATATATATATATATATATATATATATATTGGGCTGGGCAAGTTAACGTGTTATTACTGCATTAACACATTCATTAAATAACACCAACAATTTTTTTCTCTCCTGTTAATGCGGTTTTATTCTAACTCCTATTCTTCTGCTTGTGTGCGTGTAGTGATTAGCTGCAGATAGACAACAGGTTTAACAAAAAAAAGACGCACGCCCAAACTTGTGTCCAAATCTGTTCCTGTAGACTCACTGTAAAACTGACACATACAAACAGAATATGTCTGAGTTCTGTTCACTGCCTTAGTACATTTACATGGCAGTATACATTTAAATGAATGGGAAAAAGATCGCTAGCTTGATGCTAATTTGAATGGGAAAATCCATAGACACGCTAACAATTAGCATTTAAAGATTAATTTACGATTTACAACGTCTTTTTATCCAGTAACAAAGGTTCACATCAGAGATATTTGATACTATTCATTCTGACAACAACTGAACAGAAAATACTCACAGACAAACGTTTTTGGGGCCATACAAACAGAGTGAAAGAAACGTGTCTGTTAGTTCCTTCTTATGTCTGAACTGACTACGGGAACACCGCAAGGACCAAAACATACGTTAGTGACACTTATTCTGACCACTAGAGGGCCCCCTTTGTTTACTTTGAACAACTGAACATCACATATTATTGTTCTTATTAGTATTAGTACTGATTAGTGGACTAAGACTCCTGTCAATCACTCACAAGTGGAAATAAACATGTGTGGACATAAACATGTGGAACAGTAGCGGTCTGTTCCATGGACATTTGCATTTGAAATGTCTTCAGATGGTGGTGGGGGGGGGGGGGGGGACACAGGTGTTTGGAAGCACTGACATGTGCAATTATTTTTATCAGCGGAGTACTGCAGTCTGAAATATCACTGAAAGGAAATACACACTGTTGATGACGCCAACCCCCCCATATAACTATGTGATTAATCATGATTAATCGCAGAAATCCACATGATTAATTGTGATTAAAATTTTAATCACTGCCCAGCACTAATATAGATATATATATATATATATATATATATATATATATATATATATATATATATTATATATATATATATATATATATATATATATATATATATGTGCAAGAAGAAAGTGTAAAAGTTGAGTCGGACACAAGGGAACAGATAGATAGATAGATAGATAGATAGATAGATAGATAGATAGATAGATAGATAGATAGATAGATAGATCAGTCTCCCATACACCATCACAAATTGGCTTCTTATCTAATGAACTACATCAGAACCAAATGGTTTCATGTGTGTTTGCTTGAATATCACATAAAATCCCAGATTTCTCAGAACCCACAGATGTGTCGGCTGAACATTTGCCAATATTCACGTCACATAAAAGCTGATACTGATACAGCCAGTGTCAGCCATCTGTAAATATGACATTTCACTGATGACTGTGGCTGATGTTTATCAGTTTTGTTATATTTATGTTTTTTTTGGTTAAAATTCATAATCAAAGACAGCGTAATGAAGGTCATACAGATTTAAAACTACAACTGCAAATCCTGCACCAATACCAATAATTAAAAGACAGTTGACCAATATCAATGTTATCAATGAGGCCTAACTTGTTGTTTCATTTGATTTATTTTAGTGCTAATACTCCCTTAAGGTGTTAGGAAAGTTTTGATTGGATATATATGGAACATAAGTTAATTGTGTCTGGGTCTTTCACCCCTCAGACATTATCTGTCATATCACAACTAATTCAACCAAACAAGTTCACAGAGGGAAATAAGTCTGAAAAACTGGCCACTGGTGAAACAACATCTCAGTTACTGAGACCAACAGGGTCTGAGTTGGACAGAAAGAAAACTAACTATAGTTACAGTTTGATTTGATTCCAGACATGAAGTCCATCTGTTTGTCTGCTCATCTTTTCTTCCAGATTCAGAGAAAACTGGGAGAAAAACTGTAACCCATGCCTAGTGTAGTTGTTCCAGTTGTCCACCTGAGGGAGACCTTCTCATGGTTTTTCCAGTTCAGTGGAGAACATAATGTAAGGGGTGTGTAAAGGTAATGTTTGAGTTCACAACTAATACTTGTCATAATTCCCATAGCCCCTGAAGGCAGCATTAAAACCATAATATGGAACAATGAAAACGAAGCATCAAGACCAAATCTAATGTCAAACAAAAATGAATCCATAAAGAGACCAAATCTGTTCATAGTCTGTTTAATGTGACATTTACATTATGAAGAGTTTATTGACAAAGATTCAGGAGTTTGTCCAAAGACGGCAGCGTTAACATCCACCACACCAACATGAACCTGTGACAGCAGAGCCGTTCAAAACAACAAACTCTATTCGACTGTTTGGAAATTCTAATGTTTATGAGCTTTTGGAACAGAATCCAAACCAAACACTTCAACACATTTTGTTTATGATGGCTTTTGTATCACATTCAATACGTTGGGTGTTTTTGGGAACTTTTTGCTCACAACAATATTAACTTTAGATTAAAAAAGTAACTTTACCAGTAACATTCTGAAAATATACAACATTTCAGGTATTTTTTTAATTTTTTTTTTACATAAAACTTTTTACAGCCTCTTTTATTTCCCCTGAATAGCAACATAATTTTAATATTTGAAAAGCTCATTTAATTGTTTTTAAACAAATAAAACACAGAAACCAGACCCCCCCACCCCGACCCCTCAGACAGCACATGCCAGAGTTACACTGATACAGATGTATGAAAAAACAAAACAGACTGATACAGACAAATGAGAAAA
>NW_021941474.1:142500-236524 GCF_902148855.1 Sphaeramia orbicularis | reverse complement strand
AGAGTCTTCTAATAGAAGTTGCCTGGTGACCGGGGCAGGTCTGTGCAGATCTGAAGTCCCACAGTTGTTCTTCTTCTTCCACATAGTCCATGGGGGAACTGGGGGTGGTGGGGGGGGTTTGGTCTTTGGTGATTTGGGCTTCAGTTTGGGACTGGCCAAGGGAGTGTGTTGGGGGTGTGATGGTTCTGGGCACAGTAGCTGTGGGCTCGCTACTATAGTAAGACCGGCATTTATTAATTTGGTCATCCTGGGATTGAACGAACAGGAGGGAGGTGAGGGGGAGCTGGAGGAAAGGGGAGAGTGGTTCGGTGTTTTTGGAAGTTGTTCTTCCTCAGGTGTTGATGGTGATGTGCTGGGTCTGTCCTGTGATGTCTCCTCCAACCCCTGTGGCACGTTGGTTAGTGGTGCCTCGGTGGTTTGTGGGGCCACGTTGATGGTCTGCGGTGGAGGAGCAGTATTGGTCTGCGGGACCATAGTGGTTTGATGCTTTGCCACGGTTGGATGGCAGATCGAGTAGTGGATATGTGAACTAAACAGTTTTGCTCCATGTCTGTTCAGACGCACTCCATTTCGCTGAAAAAGCCCTTTTCTCTCCCAGAAAACTTTGAAGTTGTCAATAAAGTTCACCTTGTGCTTCAGGCAAGCAGTTGACAGCCATCTGTTCAATGCCAGGAGCCTGCTAAATTGATTGACTCTGCCATTGACTGGTGGTAGGGGGCCACTGATGTATGCTTCGATGTCTATGGCACTCAGCAATTTTAGCAGTTCATTAAAGTCTTGCTTCAGCGTCTCTGTCTGTTGTCTAGAAATGTCATTTTCTCCTGCATGAATTATGATCTTGTTTGCGGTTTGGTTTGTAGACAGTATTTCAGGGATTTTTACAGTTATTTCCCAAATCATCTCCTTAGGGAAGCAGCACCTTCTGGTATTTCTTTTACCAAGGTAGATGTTCTTCACAGCTCTGTCTCCTACTATCAGTGTGGTTGGCTGGCTTACTTGTTTCTGCTGGGGCGGCCTGTTATTCTCTTTCAGCCTGCTGGTAGTGCGCCGTTTCCCACCGTTAGCTCTCTGATGTAGCACGGTGCTGTTTCGTCTCGTCCTGTCCCGCTGCAGCGCTCCCCCGCCTCCCCGGCGCCTTGTCCTGTCCGACCGGCGTGGGGTTGATGACCGGGGAAACGGGTCGTATTGAGGTTCGTTCAGCGGAAACGGGATTCTATGTGCTGACAGCGGCTTTGGGGTGTTAGCTCCCTGGCTAACAGCGTTAGCCTTAGCGCTGGAAGCTAGTGACGGCCACCCGTGTGGACTGTCTATCCCGGGTCGTTTATCATTTTTGTGACAGTTCTTCCATCTCTTCTGTGCAGTGGCTTTTCTGTCACCATTAGGTACAGCTACCGGTGTTCGCATCGAAGTGTCACTTAACTGATAGCGTATCGTCTTTGCTGGGAGATTCACAATTGGAGTCCACGGTACCGTAGTGTTATTCTCCTCTTCTAGTTGAAATATCTTTGTTTGAAGTGCCGCAATTTTCTGCAGGTGCTCCTGGCAGTCTCTGCAGTGAGGCATCTTAAAAATAGACGAAGACACGCTAACTCAGAGGCACGAACAGAGAAACAGGGTAAGCAAGGAGCAGAGTGAAAACACGTCCGCACTCTTCGAAGGACAGCAGACAGTATACAAATACAACTTGGTTCCATTATTTCAGTGTGTGTAGAAGTAGTTTGTGAACATTTGGAACACATTACAACAATAGTGCGATAATAATGATAATTGTGATAATTTTGGTCACAATAACCGTGATATGAAATGTTCAAATGGTTCCATCCCTAGTCAGTGGAGTGTGGAACAGCAGATGATGGACAGACTGTGGAACCAATCACAGAGCTGGAATCAGCAGCTGCTGTGACAAACAGGAAGTGGATCAGTAAAGGTGCTTCAGACTCTTCATGTACTGGTGTGTGTTGAGAGGAAACACAACATGGATGTGTTTGATCCTGATCCACAAATCCAACACAGACCAGTTCCAGAGCGAACCTGAGGCTGATGACAGCACCACACCCATGTGCACTGGTTTATCCCATGGGATCTACGACAGAAGGCAGTAACGGACCCAGTCAGCAGCTCTGACACTGGCACTGCTGGAACACACTAGTGAGGCCAATTCCAGCTCTGTTTACACAACCGCCTCTTTTGACTCGGCTCACTAAAAAGAGCCGGCTCTTTGGGCTCCCAAGTGGCTCTTCAGATTTTTTGCTGTTTAAATTAATTCATTACCAACAATAATGTAAAGTTATGTGCAATATAAATGACTAATGTAAAAAAACATGCACTATATCAAATGTTTATGAAAGAAATACACCTTTATTCATACACTCTACAGAGAAATAAAAATAAATACATTAGAAAGTGCAAAAAGAAACGCTGAACTATTTCCAAATGACCTTTACTAACTGGAACTATTTGAAACTTTTAGCTTTTTACTACGAAACAAATTTAAAGACAAACAACACACAGAAGTTTACAGAATCACAACAAAATATACATTCAAATGTGTAAAACACAAAGGACAAAACTCTGCATCCAGATAACAGTTTTCTGCTTCAGTGAAGACTGGCACTGAGAAAAACCAAGTGTCTCAGCTTGGGTCCAGATTTTGCTGCGTTTCCTGTTGTCACTCATTTTCTCTCCTTTTTTGACCTTTCCAGTCTGTTTGTGTTGTGCTCCTGCTCTCACTCTGTTTCTCTCGTCTCCCTCCTGTTCGTGTGCTGCTGTGTGTGTAACTCCGCCCCTCTCCCCCCGCTGTGTGTGTAACTCCGCCCCCTCCCCTCTGCTGTGTATGTAACGCCGCCCCATCCCCTCCACTGTGTCTAACTCCGCCCCTCTCCCCTGTGCTGTGTCTGTAACTCCGCCCCTCTCCCCCCGCTGTGTGTGTAACTCCGCCCCCTCCCCTCTGCTGTGTATGTAACGCCGCCCCATCCCCTCCACTGTGTCTAACTCCGCCCCTCTCCCCTGTGCTGTGTATGTAACTCCGCCCCTCTCCCCTGTGCTGTGTATGTAACTCCGCCCCATCCCCTCCGCTGTGTGTAACTCCGCCCCTCTCCCCTGTGCTGTGTGTGTAACTCCGCCCCCTTCCCTCTGCTGTGTAACTCCGCCCCTCTCCCCTCTGCTGTGTAACTCCGCCCCTTCCCTCTGCTGTGTAACTCCGCCCCTCTCCCCTCTGCTGTGTAACTCCGCCCCCTTCCCTCTGCTGTGTAACTCCGCCCCTCTCCCCTCTGCTGTGTAACTCCGCCCCTCTCCCCTCTGCTGTGTAACTCTGCCCCTCTCCCTTCTGCTGTGTAACTCCGCCCCCTTCCCTCTGCTGTGTAACTCCGCCCCTCTCCCCTCTGCTGTGTAACTCCGCCCCCTTCCCGCTGCTGTGTAACTCCGCCCCCTTCTCTCTGCTGTGTAACTCCGCCCCTCTCCCCTCTGCTGTGTAACTCTGCCCCTCTCCCCTGTGCTGTGTATGTAACTCCGCCCCATCCCCTCCGCTGTGTGTAACTCCGCCCCTCTCCCCTGTGCTGTGTGTGTAACTCCGCCCCCTTCCCTCTGCTGTGTAACTCCGCCCCTCTCCCCTCTGCTGTGTAACTCCGCCCCCTTCCCTCTGCTGTGTAACTCCGCCCCTCTCCCCTCTGCTGTGTAACTCCGCCCCCTTCCCTCTGCTGTGTAACTCCGCCCCTCTCCCCTCTGCTGTGTAACTCCGCCCCTCTCCCCTCTGCTGTGTAACTCCGCCCCTCTCCCCTCTGCTGTGTAACTCCGCCCCTCTCCCTTCTGCTGTGTAACTCCGCCCCCTTCCCTCTGCTGTGTAACTCCGCCCCTCTCCCCTCTGCTGTGTAACTCTGCCCCTCTCCCCTCTGCTGTGTAACTCCGCCCCCTTCCCGCTGCTGTGTAACTCCGCCCCCTTCTCTCTGCTGTGTAACTCCGCCCCTCTCCCCTCTGCTGTGTAACTCCGCCCCTCTCCCCTCTGCTGTGTAACTCCGCCCCCTTCCCGCTGCTGTGTAACTCCGCCCCCTTCTCTCTGCTGTGTAACTCTGCCCCTCTCCCCTCTGCTGTGTAACTCCGCCCCTCTCCCCTCTGCTGTGTAACTCCGCCCCCTTCCCTCTGCTGTGTAACTCCGCCCCTCTCCCCTCTGCTGTGTAACTCCGCCTCCTTCCCTCTGCTGTGTAACTCCGCCCCTCTCCCCTCTGCTGTGTAACTCCGCCCCTCTCCCTTCTGCTGTGTAACTCCGCCCCCTTCCCTCTGCTGTGTAACTCCGCCCCTCTCCCCTCTGTTGTGTAACTCCGCCCCTCTCCCCTCTGCTGTGTAACTCCGCCCCTCTCCCCTCTGCTGTGTAACTCCGCCCCTCTCCCCTCTGCTGTGTAACTCTGCCCCTCTCCCCTCTGCTGTGTAACTCTGCCCCCTTCCCGCTGCTGTGTAACTCCGCCCCCTTCTCTCTGCTGTGTAACTCTGCCCCTCTCCCCTCTGCTGTGTAACTCCGCCCCTCTCCCCTCTGCTGTGTAACTCCGCCCCACTCCCCTCTGCTGTGTAACTCCGCCCCTCTCCCCTCTGCTGTGTAACTCCGCCCCTCTCCCCTCTGCTGTGTAACTCCGCCCCTCTCCCTTCTGCTGTGTAACTCCGCCCCCTTCCCTCTGCTGTGTAACTCCGCCCCTCTCCCCTCTGCTGTGTAACTCCGCCCCTCTCCCCTCTGCTGTGTAACTCCGCCCCTCTCCCCTCTGCTGTGTAACTCCGCCCCCTTCCCTCTGCTGTGTAACTCCGCCCCTCTCCCCTCTGCTGTGTAACTCCGCCCCTCTCCCCTCTGCTGTGTAACTCTGCCCCTCTCCCCTCTGCTGTGTAACTCCGCCCCTCTCCCCTCTGCTGTGTAACTCTGCCCCTCTCCCCTCTGCTGTGTAACTCCGCCCCCTTCCCTCTGCTGTGTAACTCCGCCCCACTCCGCCCCTCTCCCCTCTGCTGTGTAACTCCGCCCCTCTCCCCTCTGCTATGTAACTCCGCCCCTCTCCCCTCTGCTCAGCACAGACAGAGATGACGCCACACATATTTCCCAATCAAATGTGGCTTGACTCCATGACATTTCATGCAGACAGCAGAAGGCTCATCCCGACAGAGCTTTTATCGTGGCTGGTGATCTTAACCAGGCCTGTTTAAAAACAGTTTTCCCCAAGTTTGTGCAATATGTCAAAGGACCCACCGGGGGTAGAAATACACTGGACCGAATTTATTGTAACCTGAAGGAGGCATACAGAACTATTCCTCTTCCACATGTAGGCTTGTCAGATCACATCTCCCTGCTCAGTGTTCCTGCTTATAAACCATTAAGGATAAGAATTAAACCAGCCAGGAAAACTATCAAAACCTGGCCTGAAGGAGCACTCAGCCAGCTGCAGAACTGCTTTGACAACACAGATTGGACTGTCTTTGATCACTTGGATCTTAATGAACACACTGAGACTGTTTTATTTTACATCCAAACCTGTACAGACAATGTCACTGTGAATAAACAGATGAGGGTGTTCAGAAATGAGAAACCCTGGATGACAGGGGGGGTGTGGTCACTGCTGAAGGCAAGAGACTCTGCTTTTAAAGCTGGGGACCGAGACCGGTACACCGAGGCCAGGGCTAATCTGAGAAGGGGGATCAAAGACGCAAAGAGGGACTACAAGAGGCAGGTGGAGAGACAACTGGCTGACAACAACACAAGGCAAGTGTGGCAGGGTTTAAAGCATCTAACCAACTATAAGGGCAGCTCGTCGGAGGTAGCAAATGCCGATGCCTCGTTGGCAGAGGAGTTAAACATCTTTTTTACCCGCTTCGAGGCAGAGGGATCCCACTTCGCTCCTCCGACCACACAGTCCTCCAGCACCCATCCGCTGGAGCTGCAGGAACATCAGGTGAGAGGGGCCCTGAAAGCATTAAACCCACACAAAGCCACAGGACCGGACGAGGTACTTGGGAAAGTACTGAAGGCCTGCGCAGACCAGCTGTCAGGGGTCCTAACAAGGATTTTTAACATCTCCCTAAAAGAGGCCACCGTCCCATCCTGCCTGAAAACAGCCACCATCATACCTGTCCCCAAGAAAAGCACCACAGACAGCCTGAACGACTACAGACCGGTGGCACTCACGTCTGTGGTTATGAAGTGTTCTGAGAGGCTAGTTCTGCACCATCTCAAGTCCTGTCTCCCCCAGACCTTTGACCAGCATCAGTTTGCATACAGGAAAAATAGGTCAACAGCTGATGCAGTCTCCACTGTTCTCCACGCTGCTGTGAATCATGGGGAGAAACTGGGCAGCTACGTGAGGATGCTTTTTGTGGATTATAGTTCGGCATTTAACACCATTTTGCCGAACATACTCGTCAAGAAGCTGACTGACCTGGACTTCCCACCCCTCATCTGTAAGTGGATTAGCAGCTTCCTGACGGAGCGACCACAGACAGTGAGGGTGGGGCCCCATATATCCTCCACCCGTACACTCAGCACGGGCTCCCCTCAGGGCTGTGTACTGAGTCCATTCCTGTACACACTGTACACGCATGACTGTGCCCCCTTGTATGACTCCAACATCCTGGTTAAATTTGCTGATGACACCGTTGTGGTGGGTCTCATCTCCAGGGGCGACGAGACAGCATACAGGGAGGAGGTCCAGAGACTTGTAGCTTGCAGTTCAGTGAACAACCTGCATCTGAACACAAGCAAAACTAAGGAGATGGTGATGGACTGGAGGAGGAACAGAGCAGACCCCACCCCACTACAGATAGATGGGGTCTGTGTGGGAAGGGTCTCCTCTTTCCGATACCTGGGTGTACATGTGGCGGATGACCTCAGGTGGCACACGAACACAACTGCAGTAGTCGGCAAAGCGCAGCAGAGACTGTACTTTTTAAGACTACTAAAAAAATGCCACCTGGATGTGAATCTGCTGCAGACTTTTTACCGCTCCACTGTGGAAAGTGTGCTGACATACTGTGTCACAGTGTGGTACGCCGGCTGCACGGCCAAGGACAAAAAAGCCCTGCAGGGGGTCAGAAAGTCAGCACAGGACATCATTGGCTGCCCCCTGCCCTCCCTGAAGGACATTGCGAACTCAAGGGGGTTGAAGAGGGCAAGGAACATCTTGCTGGACACATCCCACCCTGGCCGGTGCCTCTTCAACCCCCTACCCTCAGGGAGGAGGTATGGGGTTCTGGGGAGCCCAACAAACCGGCTCAGAGACACTTTTTATCCCTGGGCAATAAGGCTTTTAAATAAGTAAACTTGGGATACTTGGGGTAAACTTTTAAAGCTTTTAAGTTTTTAACCATTACGCCTAAATATTTATTTTAATATTTTTATTATCACTATATTGTTTTTTAAGTCTTATTTAAATACTATTGTGTTTTTATCTTGTTTATGCTGGATTGCACTGGGGGGGAGGCCTGCATAATTTCATTGTAATATGAGTACAATGACAATAAAAGAAAAAACAACATTAAACCAAACTGAAGACATTTTGTAAATCTGCTCATCTGTGTTTGTTGTCCATGGAATTGTCCTTGGATTGACACCAGTGTCCTGGGTCAGGACATGTCAACCCCCTACCATCCAAAACTAAATACATATGAAATGTCAACCCCCTACCCAGGCCCATCTTAACCTAATGGTTGGCCCCGGGGCTGAGGGAGGTGTTGTAGGCCCCCCTGTCCCATCCTTCAAAGTTACCGAGCCTCATTATAAAATATAATATCTTGGTAATCTACAACAGCAAGTAGATTATAACCAAGATGGATGGAAGTTTGACTTCCTGATAAAAATGATTAAAAATACTATCAACAACCATCAACTGTCGGGAAAAACATTTATTTGACAGCGGCAACAGATCAAACTATAAAGCCTGAGAACCCAAGCACCTGCGCATAGTCATAAACTCACCCCCCACCCCCACCCCCACCCCCACCCCACCCCAACTCACACAAACACACACAGTACCATGGACAGTGACATGGAGATACAGCTAAATTCTTAAACATTTTCCTGCAAGCAATGCACAACCACAACAACTGAAGCCAACAACAAACATTGCATTGTCCTTTCAGAAATTCTTTTTTCTAGTTGTTTTTTTTTTTTTTGCCGAGAATGCCCCCATGAACAAATATTTTATTATAATAATTCTAAATAACAATAAATAATAATAATTCTTTCTTTCTTTTCTGGGTATCTGGGTCCACAGCAGTGATACCAGTGTCAGTCAGTGACAGGCATCAGTCGTGCGTGTGTGGATCAGGTTAATATGAGTGATCCACATGCGGTTCTATTTAAACTGGAGGATCTGTGCGTGGAACAGACCGACCCAGGACACACTGGAGGGATTCTATGTGTGGAGCTGGTGGATGTGTGTGGGCACAGGGCTGTGTGGGCTCCTCTGCTGAGGCTGACGACCCCACAACCCCGGACCCGGTTCGGAAGAAGACAGTACGGTACGGATCCGGGACAATGGAAGATGAGTGATCCGCATGCAGTTATGTTTCAGTTGTGGGATCTGTGAGTGAAGCCACGGCTTACAGCGCTATAAGTACTGTGGACTCATGAACACATTTAAAGTCCGGTCATTACACAGTCTTCTGTGACAGACCGCTGTCACTGATAGGAGGAGGAGCCTACGGGAGCCCGCAAGCACGTGGCCTGGAGGCACAAGAGAGATGAAATCGATTTTGTGATTTCCCTTTTTGAAAAATCGTCCTAATTAAAAAATCCGATTTCGATTTAAATCGATTAATCATGCAGCCCTACTAGAACCAGGACTCCAAATAATGCCATGGAGTGTATTCATAGATCCAATCCTGTCCCCAGGGCCGAGGACTGCCACAGCACTCACACACATTTACTTCTGCTCCGTCTCAACTAAACACTCGGTCCCTCGTGGACGGCACATCGACTCTGAACTGCCAGTTCTTAAATACCAGACCCGGGTCAGTTTAGTGAAAACACCCAGGGGTCCCAGGGCCTGTTGGTGAGTGCAGATTCCCCAGATCACATCCGATCACTTTACATCAAGTTGTTTTTCAAACACAGCCCAGATTCTCCTCCCAGTAAGCCGTGATGAGACTGTGCATGTGTTTGGATAGAAAGAAAGCTCTGAGCTTTAGTTTGGGCCCAAACACAGCATCACCACCACCCATCTGTGAACAGACCTAGGCCTCTTTCCAGCCCCACGCTGGGCGCTGATTGTTGTGGCGAAAATAACCAAGAAACCACAACTTCGGGACGCTCTCAGGGAATCTGTCCCATTCTGTATTCAACAGGGGTTTTATACAGGGGGGGTCTGACATCAGCGTTACCATAAAAGGAACAGACCATCGCATGCGTACGTTATCGACTCTTCTGCCAAATATGATGACATGTTATTAATGACTTTGTTTTCAACATGGCTTTGGTGGGAACATCCTCTCTTTCCTGCTCCCACATCCAATGTCCACAGGTCATGGGGACCTGGGACAAACAGGATTTACCACAAGTTACTCAACTGCATGAAATAAGACACACATACGGAATAATTTCCCCGATACCATCAGCACATGCTATGACTGATATCAAACACACACATAACACGTCTGTTACCATGGAGATGAAGCTGTCAGACAGCAGTTAACCCTTTCAGCTCTGTGTGTGTGTCCACCCTCCCTCATACCTGTGATCCAGAAGGACATAGAGATGATCAGCAGTGTGTTGTCCATGTCCAGTCTCATGTTCGTCTCTTCTGAGTCCTCCCCTTCTCTGTCTCTGTCTTTGAACAGGAAACCAGTCAGCCCTTCCTCATTCGTATCTCCTCATCTCCTCTGCTGTGGTTGGCCTTCTACGTCACATGCCTTCACACATTTGAGCAGAAATATTCCACTGTGAGTCCAAACCGCTGTTTTCTGGACGCAACGATTCAACCGTTTACAAAAAGGTTGAATGTTCATCAGGGCTCTCAAACTCCTGCTCTTTCAGGTTCCACATTCAGTCTGATTTGATCTCCAGTGGGCCGGACCAGTAAAATAATAACAGAATAATCTATAAATAATGACAACTGCAAATGTTTGTCTTTGTTTTAGTGCAAAAGAAACCCCATTAAATTATGAAAATACTTATTTTTTATAAACTATCCAAACAAAACATTTGTGAATAACCTGAAAAAACTGAAATTTCTTAAGAAAAATAAGTGCAATTTTAACATTATTCTGCCTAAACTTCTCATTAGTCCATGTGCATTCTGGATCAGATCTACAAAGACACTTTTGTTGGTCCATCAGTCTGGGTGACGACCTTGACTTCAGTTTCTGTGGGTCCTGCAGTGGCTTGTCAGCCCTAGTTTAGCCCTGAAGTATCTGACACAAAGACACTAAACACTGAGGAACAGACAGAAAAGAGTTCAAACTGGACTGAATTTTCTTTAGACATTTCAGGTTGTTCATATTTGCTCAGGTCATTCACATTTTATTGTTTCCGGATAGTTTGTAAATGTAAATATTTTTGTAATTTAATGTAATTTTTTGCACTAAAACAAAAACAAAAATGTGAAGTTTATATTATTTATTTGCAAAGTGTAATATTTTTTTCCCATCAAACCCAGTAGTAAATCTGCAGTGGTTCTTCTGTGTGGGTTCTTCTGCTGTTCTTATTGGACTGTAGATCAGATTGGTCTGGATGTGGAACCCACACTAACATGAGTTCCACAGCCTGGACTGTGGAATTTAGACACTGTGTAAATTCATCCCAGGGGCACGACCACAAGATGATCCTGCTTTAGAGCAAACAGTCGACAGGGTCCAAAAATATGCACAGAGAAGAAAACACGTAAAACAGAAAAGATCTGAACAGAATCCAGAGGGAAAGAGCAGGAACACATGGACCTGCAGAACCACTATGTTCCAGAAGCAGAACTGACCTGGAGGGTCCAGAAGGAGAAGATGTTCAGGCCTCACAGACCAGGTCCAGGTGAGAAAGGCTGGAACAGAGCAGCACAGAACCAGAACCAGAAGAGGAACCATCAGGACTGGACCAAGAACCATCTGAACACACACTGATTCTGGGTTTAATGGACAAATGAGGACAGAGGAACTGGACATGGAGCAGACAGATGGAGCCACGACTGCAGCAGGAACAGCACACAAGACCCGAACCCTGACCCTGTTCCTAACCCTGACCCTGTTCCTGACCCTGTTCCTGACCCTGACCCTGTTCCTAACCCTGACCCTGTTCCTAACCCTGACCCTGTTCCTGACCCTGTTCCTAACCCTGACCCTGTTCCTAACCCTGACCCTGTTCCTAACCCTGACCCTGTTCCTGACCCTGACCCTGACCCTGTTCCTGACCCTGACCCTGACCCTGTTCCTGACCCTGTTCCTGACCCTGACCCTGTTCCTGACCCTGACCCTGTTCCTAACCCTGACCCTGTTCCTGACCCTGTTCCTGACCCTGTTCCTGACCCTGACCCTGTTCCTAACCCTGTTCCTGACCCTGACCCTGTTCCTGACCCTGTTCCTAACCCTGACCCTGTTCCTGACCCTGTTCCTAACCCTGACCCTGTTCCTGACCCTGACCCTGTTCCTGACCCTGACCCTGTTCCTAACCCTGACCCTGTTCCTGACCCTGACCCTGTTCCTAACCCTGTTCCTGACCCTGACCCTGTTCCTGACCCTGTTCCTAACCCTGACCCTGTTCCTGACCCTGTTCCTGACCCTGTTCCTAACCCTGACCCTGTTCCTGACCCTGACCCTGTTCCTAACCCTGTTCCTGACCCTGACCCTGTTCCTGACCCTGACCCTGTTCCTGACCCTGTTCCTGACCCTGTTCCTAACCCTGACCCTGTTCTAAACCCTGACCCTGTTCCTGACCCTGACCCTGTTCCTAACCCTGACCCTGTTCCTGACCCTGTTCCTAACCCTGACCCTGTTCCTGACCCTGTTCCTGACCCTGACCCTGTTCCTAACCCTGTTCCTGACCCTGACCCTGTTCCTGACCCTGTTCCTGACCCTGTTCCTGACCCTGACCCTGACC
The DNA here is from genome assembly GCF_902148855.1 of Sphaeramia orbicularis. NCBI lineage: Eukaryota > Metazoa > Chordata > Actinopteri > Kurtiformes > Apogonidae > Sphaeramia > Sphaeramia orbicularis. Next base: position 224,481 of record NW_021941474.1, on the reverse strand, counting down.
CTGTTCCTGACCCTGTTCCTAACCCTGTTCCTGACCCTGACCCTGTTCCTGACCCTGTTCCTGACCCTGTTCCTAACCCTGACCCTGTTCCTAACCCTGACCCTGTTCCTAACCCTGACCCTGTTCCTGACCCTGTTCCTAACCCTGACCCTGTTCCTGACCCTGTTCCTAACCCTGACCCTGTTCCTGACCCTGACCCTGACCCTGTTCCTGACCCTGACCCTGACCCTGTTCCTGACCCTGTTCCTAACCCTGACCCTGTTCCTGACCCTGACCCTGTTCCTAACCCTGACCCTGTTCCTGACCCTGTTCCTGACCCTGTTCCTAACCCTGACCCTGTTCCTGACCCTGACCCTGACCCTGTTCCTGACCCTGACCCTGTTCCTAACCCTGACCCTGTTCCTGACCCTGACCCTGTTCCTAACCCTGTTCCTGACCCTGACCCTGTTCCTGACCCTGTTCCTAACCCTGACCCTGTTCCTGACCCTGTTCCTGACCCTGTTCCTAACCCTGACCCTGTTCCTGACCCTGACCCTGTTCCTAACCCTGTTCCTGACCCTGACCCTGTTCCTGACCCTGACCCTGTTCCTGACCCTGTTCCTGACCCTGTTCCTAACCCTGACCCTGTTCTAAACCCTGACCCTGTTCCTGACCCTGACCCTGTTCCTAACCCTGACCCTGTTCCTGACCCTGTTCCTAACCCTGACCCTGTTCCTGACCCTGTTCCTGACCCTGACCCTGTTCCTAACCCTGTTCCTGACCCTGACCCTGTTCCTGACCCTGTTCCTGACCCTGTTCCTGACCCTGACCCTGACCCTGTTCCTGACCCTGTTCCTAACCCTGTTCCTGACCCTGACCCTGTTCCTGACCCTGTTCCTGACCCTGTTCCTAACCCTGACCCTGTTCCTAACCCTGACCCTGTTCCTAACCCTGACCCTGTTCCTGACCCTGTTCCTAACCCTGACCCTGTTCCTGACCCTGTTCCTAACCCTGACCCTGTTCCTGACCCTGACCCTGACCCTGTTCCTGACCCTGACCCTGACCCTGTTCCTGACCCTGTTCCTAACCCTGACCCTGTTCCTGACCCTGACCCTGTTCCTAACCCTGACCCTGTTCCTGACCCTGTTCCTGACCCTGTTCCTGACCCTGACCCTGTTCCTAACCCTGTTCCTGACCCTGACCCTGTTCCTGACCCTGTTCCTAACCCTGACCCTGTTCCTGACCCTGTTCCTAACCCTGACCCTGTTCCTGACCCTGACCCTGACCCTGTTCCTGACCCTGTTCCTGACCCTGACCCTGTTCCTAACCCTGACCCTGTTCCTGACCCTGACCCTGTTCCTAACCCTGTTCCTGACCCTGACCCTGTTCCTGACCCTGTTCCTAACCCTGACCCTGTTCCTGACCCTGTTCCTGACCCTGTTCCTAACCCTGACCCTGTTCCTGACCCTGACCCTGTTCCTAACCCTGTTCCTGACCCTGACCCTGTTCCTGACCCTGACCCTGTTCCTGACCCTGTTCCTGACCCTGTTCCTAACCCTGACCCTGTTCTAAACCCTGACCCTGTTCCTGACCCTGTTCCTAACCCTGACCCTGTTCCTGACCCTGTTCCTAACCCTGACCCTGTTCCTGACCCTGTTCCTGACCCTGACCCTGTTCCTAACCCTGTTCCTGACCCTGACCCTGTTCCTGACCCTGTTCCTGACCCTGTTCCTGACCCTGACCCTGACCCTGTTCCTGACCCTGTTCCTAACCCTGTTCCTGACCCTGACCCTGTTCCTGACCCTGTTCCTAACCCTGACCCTGTTCCTGACCCTGTTCCTAACCCTGACCCTGTTCCTGACCCTGTTCCTAACCCTGACCCTGTTCCTGACCCTGACCCTGTTCCTGACCCTGTTCCTGACCCTGACCCTGTTCCTAACCCTGACCCTGTTCCTGACCCTGTTCCTAACCCTGTTCCTGACCCTGACCCTGTTCCTGACCCTGTTCCTGACCCTGTTCCTGACCCTGACCCTGACCCTGTTCCTGACCCTGTTCCTAACCCTGTTCCTGACCCTGACCCTGTTCCTGACCCTGTTCCTGACCCTGTTCCTGACCCTGACCCTGTTCCTAACCCTGACCCTGTTCCTGACCCTGTTCCTAACCCTGTTCCTGACCCTGACCCTGTTCCTGACCCTGACCCTGTTCCTAACCCTGTTCCTGACCCTGACCCTGTTCCTAACCCTGACCCTGTTCCTGACCCTGTTCCTGACCCTGACCCTGTTCCTAACCCTGACCCTGTTCCTGACCCTGTTCCTGACCCTGACCCTGTTCCTGACCCTGACCCTGTTCCTAACCCTGTTCCTGACCCTGACCCTGTTCCTGACCCTGTTCCTAACCCTGACCCTGTTCCTAACCCTGTTCCTGACCCTGTTCCTGACCCTGTTCCTAACCCTGACCCTGTTCCTGACCCTGACCCTGTTCCTAACCCTGTTCCTGACCCTGACCCTGTTCCTGACCCTGTTCCTAACCCTGTTCCTAACCCTGTTCCTGACCCTGACCCTGTTCCTGACCCTGTTCCTGACCCTGTTCCTAACCCTGACCCTGTTCCTGACCCTGTTCCTGACCCTGACCCTGTTCTAAACCCTGACCCTGTTCCTGACCCTGTTCCTGACCCTGTTCCTGACCCTGACCCTGTTCCTAACCCTGTTCCTGACCCTGACCCTGTTCCTGACCCTGTTCCTAACCCTGACCCTGTTCCTGACCCTGACCCTGTTCCTGACCCTGTTCCTGACCCTGTTCCTAACCCTGACCCTGTTCCTGACCCTGTTCCTAACCCTGACCCTGTTCCTGACCCTGTTCCTAACCCTGACCCTGTTCCTGACCCTGACCCTAACCCTGACCCTGTTCCTGACCCTGTTCCTAACCCTGACCCTGTTCCTGACCCTGACCCTGTTCCTGACCCTGTTCCTCACCCTGACCCTGTTCCTAACCCTGACCCTGTTCCTGACCCTGTTCCTAACCCTGTTCCTGACCCTGACCCTGTTCCTAACCCTGACCCTGTTCCTGACCCTGTTCCTAACCCTGTTCCTGACCCTGACCCTGTTCCTGACCCTGTTCCTAACCCTGACCCTGTTCCTGACCCTGTTCCTAACCCTGACCCTGTTCCTGACCCTGTTCCTAACCCTGACCCTGTTCCTGACCCTGTTCCTAACCCTGACCCTGTTCCTGACCCTGTTCCTGACCCTGACCCTGTTCCTGACCCTGTTCCTGACGCTGACCCTGTTCCTGACCCTGTTCCTGACCCTGTTCCTGACCCTGACCCTGTTCCTGACGCTGACCCTGTTCCTGACCCTGTTCCTAACCCTGTTCCTAACCCTGACCCTGTTCCTGACCCTGTTGCCAACCCTGACCCTGTTCCTGACCCTGTTCCTGACCCTGACCCTGTTCCTGACCCTGACCCTGTTCCTGACCCTGTTCCTAACCCTGACCCTGTTCCTGACCCTGTTCCTAACCCTGTTCCTGACCCTGACCCTGTTCCTGACCCTGTTCCTGACCCTGTTCCTAACCCTGACCCTGTTCCTGACCCTGACCCTGACCCTGTTCCTGACCCTGTTCCTGACCCTGACCCTGTTCCTGACCCTGACCCTGTTCCTAACCCTGACCCTGTTCCTGACCCTGTTCCTAACCCTGTTCCTAACCCTGACCCTGTTCCTGACCCTGTTCCTAACCCTGACCCTGTTCCTGACCCTGTTCCTAACCCTGTTCCTGACCCTGACCCTGTTCCTGACCCTGTTCCTGACCCTGTTCCTAACCCTGACCCTGTTCCTGACCCTGTTCCTAACCCTGACCCTGTTCCTGACCCTGTTTCTGACCCTGTTCCTAACCCTGACCCTGTTCCTGACCCTGTTCCTAACCCTGACCCTGTTCCTGACCCTGACCCTGTTCCTGACCCTGACCCTGTTCCTGACCCTGTTCCTAACCCTGACCCTGTTCCTGACCCTGACCCTGTTCCTGACCCTGTTCCTAACCCTGACCCTGTTCCTGACCCTGTTCCTGACCCTGTTGCCAACCCTGACCCTGTTCCTGACCCTGTTCCTGACCCTGACCCTGTTCCTGACCCTGTTCCTAACCCTGACCCTGTTCCTGACCCTGACCCTGTTCCTGACCCTGTTCCCAACCCTGACCCTGTTCCTGACCCTGTTCCTAACCCTGTTCCTGACCCTGTTCCTGACCCTGATCCTGTTCCTGACCCTGTTCCTAACCCTGACCCTGTTCTTGACCCTGTTCCTGACCCTGTTCCTGACCCTGTTCCTGACCCTGTTCCTAACCCTGTTCCTGACCCTGACCCTGTTCCTGACGCTGACCCTGTTCCTGACCCTGTTCCTAACCCTGTTCCTAACCCTGACCCTGTTCCTGACCCTGTTGCCAACCCTGACCCTGTTCCTGACCCTGACCCTGTTCCTGACCCTGTTCCTGACCCTGTTCCTGACCCTGTTCCTAACCCTGACCCTGTTCCTGACCCTGTTCCTAACCCTGTTCCTGACCCTGACCCTGTTCCTGACCCTGTTGCCAACCCTGACCCTGTTCCTGACCCTGTTCCTGACCCTTTTGCCAACCCTGACCCTGTTCCTGACCCTGTTGCCAACCCTGACCCTGTTCCTGACCCTGACCCTGTTCCTGACCCTGACCCTGTTCCTGACCCTGACCCTGTTCCTGACCCTGTTCCTGACCCTGTTCCTAACCCTGACCCTGTTCCTGACCCTGTTCCTGACCCTGTTCCTAACCCTGACCCTGTTCCTGACCCTGTTCCTGACCCTGTTCCTGACGCTGACCCTGTTCCTGACCCTGTTCCTAACCCTGTTCCTAACCCTGACCCTGTTCCTGACCCTGTTGCCAACCCTGACCCTGTTCCTGACCCTGACCCTGTTCCTGACCCTGTTCCTAACCCTGACCCTGTTCTTGACCCTGTTCCTGACCCTGTTCCTAACCCTGACCCTGTTCCTCACCCTTTTCCTGACCCTGTTCCTGACCCTGTTCCTAACCCTGACCCTGTTCCTGACCCTGTTCCTAACCCTGTTCCTAACCCTGTTCCTAACCCTGTTCCTAACCCTGACCCTGTTCCTGACCCTGTTCCTGACCCTGTTCCTGACCCTGTTCCTAACCCTGTTCCTAACCCTAACCCTAACCCCCAGCCTAAACCCAACCTGTCCCTCCTCCTCTAACCTGAACCTTATACAATAAAATACAATGAAACAAAATTAAATACAATCATACAATAAAATAAATAAATAAAATAACAACAACATGAAGTGATATTAAGTAAAACAAAATTTAAAGTCAAAATACAATAAAATACTATAATATAATAAAAGAAAATGATCTAAAATAAGATCAAATAAAACCAAATTAAATAAATTCCACATACACAATGAAATAAATATCTCAAATAAAAGTCAAATCAGTGTAAGACTGAAAGTAGAATAATGTAAAATCAAATACATTTAAAAATAAGTTTTCGACTAAATGAAATTAAATATAAATATACAATAAAACAAACAACTTAAAAAAAAAAATCAGTCAAATACAGAAAATTTTCTAAAATAAAAGGAAGTAAAAAAGGCATGTTATATGAAAAGAACTAAAACATTGAACAGTTGATTTTTGATAGTCTGGTTTTGACCAACTCTATATGTAAAGTGTCATGAGATAACTATTGTTGTGATTTGGTGCTAGAGAAATAAAATTTGATTGATTTCAAAAGTTTCAAAATGATCAAATTCAGTTCACCCTTAAATGTTTGAGTGCATTTGAGGTGTGTGTGTGCATGTGCGTGTGTGTGTGTGTGTGTGTGTGCGTGTGTGTTTGTGTGTGTTAAGGAGGTGAAGTAGGATAGCCTGTGTGTGTGTGAGCTTGGCTGAATGTATGATATTCTAAGACCAGTTCTTCCCTGGACTAAGGTTCGGGGGTTCTGTGAGGGATATCCTCTGTGTGTATGAGTGGTATTCTGAGACCAGTTCTTCCCTGTAGTCCCTTATTTTTTAAGGTCGAGGTCCAGGGGTTCTGTGAAGGATATCCCACCGGCCTGGTGTTGAGTCCATAGTCGTGTGAAGACTACAGGAAAAAATGACTCTGTGCCGCACATTAAAGATCCATCCTAGGTGTATTGTATGATTGGAGCTTGCATTCTCTGTCTGTATGAATGAGCGTCTGTGTGCAGGCGCCAGTGATCGCTGAGTGAATGTCGGTGTGTGTGAATTTTGTGGTGGTGTACGGGACATGTGTGTAGGTGTCCATAAACACAGTAGGAAGTGAGAAGGAGCTTAATTGTGTCGACAATTTAATGCCCTGTTATAACTTCAAAACAGAAGTGAAGTTCTAGATGTAGAAGTGGTGCTGAAAATAAAACCAAACCCTTCTAGGTAATACCAGGCTGGTATTTCAGATGGATTTTGCCTGTTGCCTGGCTTTGTGACTCTAGTACCTTGGCTGTATAAGTATGGTACTAGTACACTGAGTGAAGGAGTTGATTCACCAAAAAATTGGTGGCTTGTTGAAACTCCAAATCAGAGACGGAGTTAAAAAGGTCAAATTGTGATGAAAATTTTAACTGATACATATAAGTTATTGTAGTTGTTTAAGAGCTCTATTGTTGTTGTTGTGGTGCCATGGCTGTGATAAATGTTTGTATTCCATGTTGTGTGGCTTTGGTGTTCTTGTTGTGTGAGTAAAATATCGGTGCATTTGGAGTTTGGGCGTTGGCTCAACTCAGGTCGATGCACATCTCAGAGTTGTCTGAGTGATCCATGAGGTTTGATCTCACTATGACAGGAGTGATGACGTGTGAGTGAAGTGAACTGATCAGGGGTTTTCTTCAACTGAGCTTGGAAGAGTTGTGCAGCAGAAGGCCGTCTGAAGAGGCGGGCTGTTCTGCTGAGGCCCCTCCTTTTGGGGTGTGGTGACGTAAAGTGAAAACTGGAGTGTAAGACTGCAGGGCAGAAACAGACCCAAGCCCTTTAGTTTAGCCAAGTAAGGAGGAAAGAGTTTGGAGAAAACAGAGAAATGAGTGAAATAATAAAAGAGAGAGGTTAAAGAAAAAATTAATCGAGGTTGACTGATTTAAGTACACTTAATGTTTGATAAAGCGGAAATATGCAAATAAGATAAAGACAAACATTTGAGTCTAAATTCTGTTGTTCAGATGTAAAGGCAGTGAAAGGCCTAAATGATTACATCGCTCTATAATTTCTTAGAAAATATCTGCTTCAGACATTAAAAGTGCAAATCGTACATACATAAATGAGATGAATCAGAAAACAAATGACCAAAGTGCTGATTAGCTCCTGTTGTCATATATATATATAGGTGTGTTCTTCCATATATATGTTGGTTCTATGTCATTTATCCAATAGATTTCTAAATGTTCCTCTAGATAGAACCTGTAAAGTGAATGTATTGCCTTGAACAGACAGTATTTGAAGTAGATCTGGTAGATCTGAGACAAACATTCTTTTGGAATAAATCCATTCTCTCACTAATTCTCAGAATTTCACTTCTTGACCTCAGACTGTATCTTAGAAGCTGCAACCAACTAGAACTTTGAACTTAATTTTTCTTTATTAGTGACTCAAATGTGATTAAAGATTAAAGATGAACTACTTTTCTCCTGGAAGCATTTTGAATGTAGACCAGTGTTCTAGTCGTATCATTTCTTCATCTCTGCTTTCTTTAGATTTGTGTTACACTGGGGTAACTTTGACACCTGATTTGATGAGAATAAGTGTAATTAGGTTATAATAGAAGGTTGACCTTAGCAGTAATACATCTAGATAACGTGTCAAATTCAAAGTTTCCAGTAAAGGGATTATTGTTAAAGCAGCTAATGACAGATTGTATAGTGAGAAGCTCTGAGTCTGTTAATGTGGTTGACAATGTTATCCAAAAAAAAAACATACGTTCCAAAATGTTTTGTCTCTGCGGTCCAAAAGCAAAGCTGATGTATGTTTAATTAAAGGGATAGAATTGTTTACAATTAGAGTAAATGTCTGAAATTAAAAACTGAGGTGAGGATTCAACCAATTATTAATGAGCTGCTCAAAGCTGGAGTCATAATTGAATGTCCACTTTGTAGTATACTTTTATTTCTAGTCAAGAAAGTGCTACTGTTTAAAAGTTGGCACATGATACAAAAGATTTACCGGTAATTAATAAAACTGTATATTTTCATGTGCAGTCACCATGTTCTGACTTTTACACATTGTTGAATGATTTGAGACCATGAAGCCAAACTGTCTCAGTAGTCACAAGTAGCGATGTGTTCTTATTTGTATCAGCACATGAAGATAGTCTGTTTTGGTTTGAATTTACATCCAAAATGAAATAATACATCTGTACCAGAATACCTAAGAATAACTGTGAATCATCTCCCAAATTTCACAAGTAACATCAGCTAATTAGACCAAATTTGAAGCTCCACCAGGGAGTGTTTTTGTTTTATGTAGATGACATTTTGTTAGCTTCTCCTATTCTCCAAACCTTTGTACAGCTGATACTCTTTCCCTCCTGCATTTCTTTGAGGAACAAGGTCCTAAAGTTAACAAACCCAAACTGCAGTTGTGGCAGGACACAGTTCAGTATTTAGGCTACAACTGACCACATGGAAGGTCAACATTTGGATGATTCCCATAAGGCAGCTGTCCTTCAGCCTCCAAAACCAACTATTAGGAGACAAGTGATGTCTTTTCTGGGTATGGTGAATGTTTGAGGAGCTGGATCTGGAAATATGGTAAAAATACAGCTCCTCTGACTTCTCTGATTTAGGAGGTGCCCTTATCTGCCTCTTTTAGACTCATGAGGACTCCAACGGCTGAACAGGCCTTTGTTAACATTAAGCAGATAGTAGTTAGTGCTCAAGTGTTGAGTCTTCTAAATTATTTTAAACCGTTTTCTACAATTTGTACATTGCAGGGGAGGAAAAAAAAACAAACAAACAAACAAAGGTTTCATGTCCTCTGCTTTGACTCACCCTCACCCATCCTGGTGACAGACAAGACCTGTGACCTATAGTCCGTTAAGCTGGGTCCTGTTGTGGGGGCTCTGCCACCTTGGTTTTAGTCTGTTATGTCAGCCTCTATGGCTGTGGATATGGAAAAAAAAAAAGGATTCTTTGAGTTTACATGATTTTATTGTGGACATCAGTCCCATATGATTAAAATGAGGAGCTCTGACAGGGTTTTTCAGTTTGTTTCTATGATCTAGTGCATGTCAAGTCAATGCATTTAATTCAAATCAGAATGCTTGAATTAATCATGTTAATGCAACACATAATTTCCCAGTTACCCTCAATATTTTTCTTTTTTTTTTTTTTTTTTTTTTGCATCATGTGGTAGTAGTAGTAGTAAACTGTCATTGGCATTTATCATGTGTGTGACGTCCTGTCCAGTGTGGATCACACTCCTTATATTGGCCATCAGGTCTGACAGACATGCAGACAGCTGCCCTGGCTAATGAGGAGGCCAAGTGGACAAACAGGAGGGAGGGTTGTGAGGATAAATAAAGCTTTCTAATTATGCAAAGAACTTTTGTTCAACATGTCAGTTGTGTGCCAGGGACAATCGTCAGGGTCATTTGAGATCCAAAAGATGGAAATTTCCTGAACCAGAATTTTTGTTTCGGCACATTTGTATGAACTTTATTGATAATAATTGATCCTTTCATAAAAGGGATCGAAGTTTGTTCTTGTGCCACTCCAAATGCAATATCAGTGGCAAAAGCAATAATGCAGGAGACTGTACTAAGATATGGAATTCCACAGAAAATGTACTGTTCTAATGGTTCACATTTTGTAAATAACATCATCTCCTTAATAGCTCAAATGCTCCAAATAAACTTGACAAATCATTGTATCAACCACAATCAGTAGGACTGAAGGAGCGATATAATGACAAGATGAAAAGGAAACTGAGGGAGAGTGGAGGAAGGGACAGAACTGATTTTCGCAGTGGATTAGTGAAGTACTGATCAGTAGAGAAGTCTGGTCTGTTCATTCTGTTCCAGGTGACCCAGTGAAACCAGTAGGACCAGACGACCCAGCTGTGGAACCGGGTGATCAGACCCTCACGATACAGTGATAGAGAAGAAAAGCTGGGCCGGTCTGAAGTGGGACGGTCTATTTCAAGTCCTGTTGACAACAGCAGTGAACCACCTGGGGTCACCTCTCACTCTACATGAAGGTACTAAGGTTTCCACAGGGGACAGACCAGGCTGGTGGCCATTCTACAGACTATCTGCCCGGAGACTGTGGGGAAGTCTGGGCTTCAAAGGGGGCTCCATTATATAGGCATTTAGGGGGTGGTCTCAAACCCAGGGCAGAAACCACCTGATCCCAGTCGCTCTAGAGGATAAATCACTCTACAGATAATTAGGAGAAAGTCCCCTGTGAGAACCTGATCATAGACAGACCTCAGCCATGGCATCCATTCAGACACCTGGGGATGTGTGGACTGACAGGTACTCTGACATGTGAGATGTTCCTAATAGTAACTGGAACTGCTCCTGTGATGTGGTTCATAAATATAAATAAATGTTAACGTCACAGAGGTTTAGTGCTGAGGTCCCTTCATCAGTCAGAAGGTTCCACAGACAGCCAATGCAAACGGTTGAATCTGTTGTTTCCTGCTGTGACGTCAGCAGGGCCACCTGGTGCAGAGCAGACCTCTGGTGGCTCTGCCAGGAACACAAAAACAAAATCTGACCTAAACTGCCACCTAAGGGGCGGGGCAATCTGTGCGCTGATCCACTTCTTTAGGTCTTTTCAGCTGTTTCCTGTCAATAGTGTTACAGATCTCTACAAGGTCATCTGGGAAACAAGGAGGAGAAACCCAGAAGAAGTTCTTTGGGTCCAGACGATCTACCACCAACCCAGGGGATCACTGGACCCTCAGGTCTACATCAACACCATCAGCGTTCCACAGGAGTTCAAGGCCAGGAATCAGACAGACGTTTGTGAATCCCACTGAAGACACTGTGAGAGGACTCAGAGAACAGCTCGGACCCACGTCTATGATGGCGTGGAAACATCGTATGGCTTTGGACGTGCTGCTGCTGAAAAAGGTGGTGTGCACAAAGTGTTTGGCTCCTTCTGTTGGACCTTTATCCCAAACAGCGTTGCACCTGAACACAGCATCATCCAGGCCCTGGAGGATCTGACTGACCTCTCTGAGGAACTGGCCCAGAACTCTGGCATCTATGAGCCCTTTTCCAGGAGGTTTGAGGGGGGGTTTGGTAAATGGACTGGACTGAGACAAGCCATGTTCTTATCTGTGGGGGGGGGGGGGTTTGCCTTCACTGCTGTATGTGGTCGTTGTTGTTGTTTTCCCTGTATTAGGAGTCTCATCCTCCAATGGATCGACATCACCACCACCAAAGTGATGCTTTATCGGGGGGGGGGGGGGGGGGGTCCATGATTCTGCCCCTACTAATACAAAACTGATCTCATTGGTGCTGAAGTGAAAGCATTATGATGCATATTATGAAGATCTAGCCAAAGAATAATATGTTAATGCTGAAGTGGAAGTACACAGTATCACATGATGTTTTCTCTTGCTGGAGCTGCCATTTTATTCACTTTAAGCTTACAACAGATATATGTGATATAATCTCATATATTCATGATAAGTGTGTTTTGTTGAAGTCAATCATACTCTTTGAATGTCAGTGTGATAATCCACTGGTATGGGCAGATCAGTGTTTTATAGGTGAAGATTTGCATTGTTGATTTCTCATACTTCATGAATCCTTTTAATTCACTTTATCATAAACATTTGTAATCGTTTTTGTTTTTTTTGTTTTTTTTTTCTCTTCTGTTCAATTTATTGTCATTTATTACTTTTGCATTGATTATAATTTTGTTTCATTTATTATTTTTATTTTGATTTATTCATAAAATTTTCTGGAATCTCTTGATTTGAAAGTATATTTACTGAATACAGTCTAAACAGGAGTGACTGTTAGAAAAATGAGGCTCTTAGACTATATCCTGTACATACCAGGTGTCCAGAGCACCAGTCATGGATGGGTTATGACGACATTTTGCAAGAATGCCTGGACAGATCCACTCAGGACATGTCTACCAGTTCTTTGCTATCTGCTTGTTTTGCTCCAGTCTGGGACCAGAGCGTACTTGTTGTCCATCCAGTTTGGGTCCAGAGCGGCTGCTGCCCTTGAGGAGAGCAGACCATGGGCAGGTGGAGGAGGAGTACAGACGTGTTCACTGAACCCATGCATCACCGTGATTTGAATACCTAAGCTGAACTAACTAAGGTGAACTGGATCAATGTCATAATATTTGTCCACTTGGTCCAATGGTTGTAATACTCATGTTCTTTCATCAGATCTTACACTTCCTGTTGTCAGTCCGTCAGCTGCTGCATCTGCTGTATGGACTTGACTCCTTACAAGTAAAATCTTCTGATTCCAGAATCCAGTGACTCCGTCTTTTGTCTCAGAGTGTATCACAGAATTTTTCTATCAGGGGTTGTTATTATTCATTCATTCATTTTCTGAACCCGCTTTATCCTCACTAGGGTCACGGGGGTCGCTTGGAGCCTATCCCAGCTACGTAGGGGCGAAGGCGGGGTACGCCCTGGACAAGTCTCCAGTTTTATCGCAGGGCTGAACATATAGAGACAAACAATCACTCTCACATTCACACCTATGGACAATTTAGATTAACCAATTAACCTATCAGTGCATGTGTTTGGATGGTGGGAGGAAGCCGGAGTACCCGGAGAGAACCCACGCGGACACGGGGAGAACATGCAAACTCCACACAGAAAGGTCCCACCCCCCGTCGACTGGTGTTGGAATCGAACCCAGGACCTTCTTGCTGTGAGGCATCAGTGCTAACCACTGCACCACCGTGTCGCCCGGGGTTGTTATTATTTATAGGTTATTTTAATAATGTTTTACTGGTTCTGACCCACTTGAAATCTAATTGGACTGTATGTGTCTGTATGTGGAACCTGAACTAAAATGATTTGGACATGCTCTATTGTTAATATCTTCAGTGTAATTTTTGGATTTCACATATTCATCCTGCGGGCCAGATTTGGGCCCCAGGCCGCATGTTTGACACCTGTGGTTTAGACCGTATTAAAGCCAACGCTGTCACTCATCTTCCTCTTTCTGCCACTCAGTGGGCGGAACCGCGGTGACTTCCGCTAGCGATGACATCACGTGCAGACCCTTTACTGGCCAGTTTCACACAGTCGCTGATGACTATTTCCTGTTGTGTGTGGATATAGTATCTGAGAGGGTGTTTGGGTCGGCCTCTCACATCTGCACTGTGGGCCTTTGAAAAGCAGCAGAATACAAATTACCCAATAGCCCATGAGCTGACCCCATGACACGCATTTAAAGACCCCCCCCCCCCATTTACTTAATGACTCACAAATGCACACAGAAATGAGGATCCACCACCTCTAGTAGCCAGCTGCCAGGCCAGGATCCAGGGTGCAAGGGTGGGAGGGTGCGAGGCAAAGACAACAACGTCTCATCTCCACATCCTGTCATACAAACGGTAAAAGCCAACATCTGATTGATGAGCTAAGTAGTTCCCATCAGGCTACAGGAGCCAAGCTAACACAGGAGACATGGCAACTAAGAAGCTTGCAGAAGTAATGGAAGAAGTCAAGAAGTCTTTGAACTTTATGTCTGAAGAACTAAGCAAGGTGGCAAAACAACAGACGTTCCTACTGGATTTAATTGAGGAAATGTGGAAATTGAAGGCGGTGATCAGGGAAAAAGACAAGAAAATAGAGGAACTGGAAGATTTGGAGCAGTGCATAAGGATGGATGATTTAATGATAACAGGACTAAAGACAAACCATCGCACTTATGCAAGCATCACAGCAGGTGACAAGGACGGTGAGGATGCATCAAACACTGAATCACACTCTCTGGAGGAACAAGTTATTAAGTTTTTAAACACCAAAGACATTCCTTTACACAGTAAAGATATAGCTGTTTGTCACACCTTACCCCAAAAACTGAGTAAGAGGCCAAACATTATTTGTTTGGTGAGTAGAAAACAGAAGATTGAAGTTCTTAAGCATGCAAAAAAAAAAACTTAAGGGTACAGGGGTGTACATACATGAAAATTTAACAAAGAGAAATGCTGCAACTGCAAGACAAGCAAGAATCTTGAAAAAGGAAAAAAAAAATCCAAGACACATGGGTAAGAAACTGTAAGGTAATGATAAGACTGAATGGTACTCCTGAACGGGCCAAAGTTATTGTTATTAGAGACATAACTGAGCTTGATCAATACAAATGAAGATGAAGAACAAAGTACAGAGGTGGACCAGTGGACATATGTCCTATCTGATTCTGTTATGATGGAGCTATGAGGTCAGTTAGTGTTGGGGACTGAAATATGAGACTGTGTGAATACACTGAATTTAAGTCTTTTGACTTTCAAGATCACAAACCCTATGTTTTAGAGAATGACACTGACCCAGAGACCCACTTCTACCAGAGCATTAAAACAACATGTGAATATTATTCAGAAGACAAGTATAAGTCTAAAATTAAGGGTTTTTCGGTGATTCACTTTAATAGCAGGAGTCTCTATAGTAATTTTGATAAACTTAAAGATTATTTGCAAAAATTCCAGCATAAATTTAGTGTAATAGCAATTTCAGAGACTTGGCTGAGTGATGAGAAAGGGTTACAAGATGAATTAGAAGGATATGAAATGTTTTGGCAAAACAGAGCCAATAAAAGAGGAGGGGGCGTGGCCCTATTTGTATTAACTGATTTGAAATGTCAGATAAATGGTGATTTGACAATTGCTATAGACAATCTGATGGAATGTGTAACGGTTGAAATTAAGATGGAAAAACACAAAAACATATTTCTTAGTTGTACTTACAGGACACCAGGGTCATGCATAGAGAAATTCAATAAGGAGATTACGATTTATATGAAAAATATTGTGATAAGGTGATTCTGGTTTGTGGTGACTTTAACATTGATCTATTGAAATGGAATGAACATGCAAAAACAGCAGAATTTGTAAATACTATGTTCAGTTTGAGTTTTCACCCTGTAATTACAAAACCAAGTAGAATCACATTGGAAAGCGCAACATTGATTGATAATATTTTTACAAATATTATTGATGGTGAAATAAGGAGTGGTCTATTTCTGACTGACATAAGTGACCATTTACCAGTTTTTGTAGAACTGGAAATGAACAACAAATTACCTTTACCCAACTATAAGCAAAAGCCTTGTCTGGTTAGAACAAAGTCACCAGAAGCAATTATGGCCTTAAAGGAGGAACTAATAAATGATGACTGGCATGACGTTTATGTAGATGATGTTAATGATTCATATAATGCTTTCTTAGACATATTCCTGACATTGTACAACAGACACTGTCCTGTGAAAGAATATAGGCAAAATTTTAAAAAGAATAAGAAACCATGGTTAACTAAGGGATTGGAAAGGGCTTGGAAGAAGAAAAACAGGCTCTATAGGGAATTTCTGAAGCACAGAACGAAAGAAAAAGAGAATAAATATAAAAGATACAAAAACAGATTGACAGCAATCTTAAGAACACATAAAAATGTCATGATCTGTACCTGTGTGGCCCTCAGCTCCTCCCTCTCCTCATCTCCTCATTATCGGACTCACCTGCTGGCGCTGCGTGGCTGTGGCCAATCACCTCCAGCCTCTGTAAGGCTTAGGTTTGCAGCCATGCAGCGCTGGTCCATTCCACTCCATAACCCGGACATTTATTCATCTTCTCTACGGACTCTGACCCAGGTTTTGTGTTTTTCTGTTGTTTAGTTTTCATTTATGTTTAATAAACTGGTGTTTTTTTTCCCTTCAGTACTGTGCATTTGAGTCCTCTCATTTTCCCCCGTTGTGACAGAATGGACCAGCCATACCTGGACTCAGCCGGTACTGATGGGACCCGTTTTTTCGTTTTTCCGTGTTTTAGTTTTTTATTCCTGGTTTCGTTCGTCTTTCCTAGTTCTCCTCTGTATCGTCGCTCTGCGCCTCCTAGCCCCAAATCTGGCTTTTCCAAGACTTACCTTTGTCTCCACCCTTGTCCTCGGCGCCGGCGGCTCGGTCTCCTCCGTGCCAGTTGGTTCGGGAGGTCCCGGAGCCGTCGGGTGCACACCCCGGTTTTTTTTCTCCCAGTGCATCTCTGTCCCCTGTTTGTTTCCTGCCTTGTGTTGCCGGTGTTCCATGTCATGTGGGGCCCCAGACCATGTTGGGTCCAGGCTCTCCTCCCGTGTTGTTTTTCCGGTGCGTCTCTGTCTCTCGTCTGTTTCCTGCCTCGTGTTTCCAGCGTCCTGTTCCATGTGTGGACCTGGGCCTTCGTGGGGTCCGGGTTCTTTTCTTGTCTTTTCCTTCGTGTGTCTAATGGTTTCAGTGAGTTCATTAGTTCTGATCTGTCTGTCCATGTTAGTTTGTTTGTTCTGCCTGTTTTATTCGTTCCTCCCTGTCTCTCTTTGTCAGTGTGTGTGTATTTCTCAGTGGCTGTGAATTTTTTTTAGTCAATGTGTGTTTATTGCAGTCCATGTGCGTTATATGTTCCCCGTGTTTTTTCAGTCTCTGTCTTCAGTCTCTTTATTCTCTGTCTGCAGTTTCATCAGTTTCTCCTTAGTTCAGTTCTTTCCCTTCATGTTCTTCAGTTCCATTTTATCGTTCTCATCAGTTCAGTTCTGTAGATTGTCCCTCTGCCTGTCTGTGTCTCTGTGTCTGTCTGTCCGTGTCTCTCTGCTTGGCCTCAGTTCCCTTTTCCTTAGTTCTACCTGGAGGCTAGTACGCCGTCTGGTAGTTTCCCCTCCTTGAAGTCCGGTTCCGGCCGCGCAGCGTTTTTTGAAGTCTGATTCAGTTTGTCTGCGCAGCGTTCCTGAAATCTGTTTCTGTCTGTTTGCGCAGCGTTCCTGAAGTCCGGTTCCGTCCGGCAGCGTTCCTGAAGTCCGGTTCCGTCCGGCAGCGTTCCTGAAGTCCGGTTCCGTCCGTCCGTGCCGTCCCACCGGGAGGTGCTTCAGCCTGTCTGCCCTGTGGTTCTTCATGCCCCTTTGCCAGGATCCCTTCTACATTCCAGGATGCCCTGGTCTTCGCGGGGGCTTTTTCGGATCTCTGGGGACGTCAGGATGCCGTCCCTTGAGGGGGGGGTCCTGTCAGGATCTGTGCCTGTGTGACTCTCAGCTCCTCCCTTTTGGTCATGGTCTGTGCCGGTGTGACCCTCAGTTTCTCCTTCTCCTAATCATCATCATCAGACTCACCTGCTGGCGCTGCGTGGCTGCAGCCAATTACCTCCAGTCTATTTAAGGCTTTGGTTTGCAGCCATGCAGCGCTGGTCCATTTCTCTTCACTCCTTTCCATAGCCCGGACATTTATCCATATTCATCTACGGACTCTGATTCAGGTTTTGTATGTTGTTTTTTATGGTCTCTGTCTTAGTTTTTGTGTTAGGTTTTCCGTTGTTTGGTTTTCATTTTTTGTTAAATAAACTGGTATTTTTTTTTTCTCTTCAGTGCTGTGCATTTGAGTCCTCTCATTTTCCCCCACTGTGACACACAGCCCATCCAATATTCCACTGAAACCCTTTGTTTATGATCAGTATTCTAACGCTGACTTCAGCCACACCTTTGACATGTGACCTGCCTGTTGTGGGTCCAAACGGACTAACCTGGAAATGGGAAATCTGAGCTGTCTGTTTAATAAGACCAGTCCAGCTGGTTCAGTCTTGGTTTGGTATCATGGGCTGGGTGGGTCTGAAGGGTTTACAGGAGTATGTGTGCCCTGTTATTTAATAATATTTGAGACATTGTCCATAGGATTGTGATGCTGATTATTGGAAATATTAACATTTTGTATTTATTTGTGTGACTTTTTTAGGTCATATGATCCAGCTGGAGTCTTGGTATTTGTTGTGGGTGGATGAACCTGATCTGACAGCAGAGTCCTGCCTTTGACAGAGGAAGTGTCCTTCTGTGATGGGGGGGGGGGGCTTTGTCCATGGACTGCAACTCAACACTGACATAATCTTAGATAAGTGGTTTGATTTAGACTGTGAAGTTAAACAGGAAGAACTGTGGAAGGAAAGAAGACCTCTGTCTGTGTGTGTGTGTGTGTGTGTGTCTGTGTGTGTGTGTCTGTCTGTGTGTCTGTGTGTGTGTGTCTGTGTGTGTGTGTGTGTCTGTGTGTGTGTGTGTCTGTGTGTGTGTCTGTGTGTGTCTGTGTGTGTGTGTCTGTGTGTGTGTCTGTCTGTGTCTGTGTGTGTGTCTGTGTCTGTCTGTGTGTGTGTGTCTCTGTGTGTGTCTGTGTGTGTGTCTGTGTGTGTGTGTCTGTGTCTGTCTGTGTGTGTGTCTGTGTCTGTCTGTGTGTGTCTATGTGTGTGTCTGTGTGTGTGTGTGTCTGTGTGTGTGTCTGTCTGTGTCTGTGTGTGTGTCTATGTGTGTGTCTGTGTGTGTGTCTGTCTGTGTGTGTGTCTGTGTGTGTCTATGTGTGTGTCTGTGTGTGTGTCTGTCTGTGTGTCTGTGTGTGTGTGTGTGTGTGTCTGTCTGTGTCTGTCTGTGTGTGTCTGTGTGTGTCTGTCTGTGTGTGTGTGTCTGTCTCTGTCTCTCTGTTTCTGTATGTCTCTCTGTCTTTCTCTCTCTCTCTCTCTCTCTCTCTCTCTCTCTCTGTCTTTCTCTCTCTCTCTCTCTCTCTCTCTCTCTCTCTCTGTCTTTCTCTCTCTCTCTCTCTCTCTCTCTCTCTCTCTCTCTCTCTCTCTCTCTCTCTCTCTCTCTCTCTCTCTCTCTCTCTCTCTCTCTCTGTCTTTCTCTCGGTCTGTCTGTCTCTCTCTCTCTGTCTCATTTTACTTCAACGTGAAGGCATTTTAGATAAAATATCATCTTTATTTTTTTTACACACACAATTATACACATACAATGTGCAGTGAAATGTGTTTTCTACCTGCATCCAGTTTCAATAGAAAAAATTTAAAAATAAAGGTTCAATTAAAAAAAAAAAAGAAGGTTCAATATAAAAATGAGGTTCTGAAATATATGTACATGTACATAATCAGTCAAATAAGCAGAAGGAACACTGTTATACATTATACATTATATAAGGTGCATGTGTAAAAAGGTGTCAGTGTGTAGTGCAGTGTGTAGTTTAGAGTTTAAAGCTCAGAGTTTACTTCAACAGGATGGCATTTTACTTCAACACAAAAGAATTTTACTTCAATACAACATTTTTTTACTTCAACATGAAATCATTTTTTCACCTGCCATTGGCGCTCGGCAGGTGTTAATTTTATGCCCTTCCTACACATACACATTCCATCAGCCCCCTCCCCCGTGCATCAGTTGTGGTTTTACAATCAGCTGTTAAACATCACTCATCACTTCTGTTTCCTTAAAGTTTTCGCTGCATACGTGACTTCAGCCTCGTCCACAGGCTTCTTCTTCTTCTTCTGTGGTTTACTGCAGTGCATTATGGGAAATGCTGTCCTCGGCTGTATGAGGACAGACCAGTTGGACCTCAGTCCTGTTTGCTGTTTTCCACTGATGTTCAGGGCTGAAACCTGGGGTCAGTGCAGTCCAGATGTCTTTAAACAGCTGAACTCACATCTGTTTGCTCGTGTGTCTGTATTCAAATGGACTTTGTGCCTTTATCGCTGCTGATCAGTAACTAATCCAAACAAAACAACAACACTTCTCCCAAATGGATCTGCTGTTTTACCCACAATCTCACTCATCACTTTTCTGATCCGGATCACAGGATGCACAGACTTGAACCCATCCCACAGGGGCTTCCTGTGGTTCCTGGTTGCTATGGTGACCACAGTAATAGATATAAACTTGTAGATATCTGATCGACTGATGCTGTCGTTGTGTCACATGATGCCTGTATGTTCAGAGAGACAGGAAGTGGGTGATGATAAAGATCAGTTCAGCTCAGTGAATTCCTGTGTCTGTGTTCAGGTTCAGTTCACATACTGAGTTTAACATGATCTTCAAATGAATAAAATAATATTAAACAGTCGGATTCTCCAGTAAAACTGAGTCAAACTTAGAAAAAGTCTGTTCTACACAAATCACAGACTGTACAACGCAGGCATGGACCAATCAGAATCCACCATTTAACACAGCTGTTAAGCCAACACAACAGACTTTTTCAGCCTTTAAACTATATTTTCCAGGTCATTTTGGTGAAACAACAGCTCACAGTAGGTTCAGTTACACTTTGGTCATCACTCCAGAGCGTCTGTATCTCCTGCACTGACACTATTGAACTTCTGGGTTCAGGTACAAACAGTCAGTTTCACCTACAACTGCCACTAATTCATAATCAGAGTACAACTACGTTTTGTTCATGAACTATTTGGGTTGTACTTGTGGTGGTTTCAGTGGAGCAGTCAGTGTGTATTTGTGCACTGCGTACTCATGCAGGCGGTCTGCAGTCCTGCACCAGGCTGTCTCTGGTGGTTTTCAGAACTGTGGCCGTGCTGTCTTTCTTTTTGATTTGGTCCTTTACCTCCTCTAAGCCTCCATGAGTTCTGCCTCTGACTGGGAAAGTGTGCCGCTCCGGTTGCCATGGTGAATCAGTGAATCTGTGATCGATGTCAGGGTCTATCTAGGAGGTCGTGTGGGCGCACTCATCCAGGATGAGTTCCACCTGACTGGATGAACCCGTGTCTGTTCATCCTGGTTTGGTCTTTGTGTAACCAGTGAAGCCTGGATGCTCTGGTTTTGGATTCGATGAACCCAGATCAGTCAGTTATCCTGGATGTCTGAAACCGAGTTTAGTGCAACGGGCCCCAGTTTTCACTCATATCGTTGATATTTGGACAGTAATATTCTACTATGAATCACAACGACTGCGTTCTGGTTGGAATGCTTATATCAGGAAAACCCTTCATTTTCAAAAAGGTTTTATTTAGAAAATTGAAAAGGCTTGTATGACTAATGTATGTATGTGTGGCATGAGGGGAGATTTTAGATTTTAGATGGCACTAACTTGACAACGCCACCTGGAGGGATGGCTCCAGGACCAAACTGATCAAAAACAAGGCTGCTCTTGATGTGGACATGAAGCGAGACGTGAAACCAACTTAAACAAAATGACAAAATTGAAGTTTATTTTCGTTTTCACACTTTGTTAAAACATTAGAGGCCTGTAAGTAAAATAAATAGCAAGCATTAATCAACATTAAAACATGAGATCATTCCAGGAATGGCGAGAGGAAAAGAAATGCAATTAATGCTTCAACTCCAACAAAACAGAATGTAGAACACAGCATTCATTCATTCATTCATTCATTCATTTTCTGAACCCGCTTTATCCTCACTAGGGTCACGGGGGTGGAGCCTATCCCAGTTACATAGGAGCAAAGGCGGGGTTCACCCTGGACATGTGACCAGTTCATCACAGACTGAACATATAGAGACTAACAACCACTGTCACATTCACACCTATGGGGGATTTACATTAACCCATGAACCTATCAGAGCATGTGTTTGGATGGTGGGAGGAGCCAGAGGACCAGAGAGAACCCGCACAAACACAGGAGAACATGCAAACTCCACACGGAAAGGTCCTGATGAGAAAAAGACACAAGTAGGGCCTAAACAGGAGAAGGGTTTGAGAAGCAAGCAGATGAAGCTTTCCCAGCATAAGGGCTATTTAGAGAGGGAATAAAGGTACTTCCCAGCATAGGGTGTGCCTGATACAATACAGTGTTTTGATAAGAACATGAGATATGCATTCTTAGATCTTAGGTATCAACCTAATGGAGACTAGTGACTCCAACCTGCATTCCAAATGTATTAAAAGACGACAAATGGTGGACGGTAGAGACCAACTGATGCTGGGACAGGATGCTGAGTCAGGTTCCCAGGGTGGTAACGAGGGCCTGGCTTAAGAAACATATATAAAAAACCATGATCAAGGACACCTGTCACGGTTATTTCTGAACATCATTAATTAATAGAAACAAATGCTGGGAAACGGGGATTTTGAGAGGAGGGGCCCGGGTTTGCGGGAAATCACACCCCGAGCCCTGAAACAAGGTATAAAAGATGGGGGATTCTCAGCTACCCTTCAGACCAATCCCAGGTGTGTCTCCATGTGTTTTAACCTGCTTTTGCAAATAAACACATGTACGGCTCTGAAGACTGACTGACTCGGCTCATCATTGACTCTGAAGAAGTTTCTTCTTGATCATCACTTAGTTACAATTTGACAGTATAGTATCAGGCGGGGAACCAGGCGCAGACCAACAACCAAGTCTCGTCAGTCCCACCCCCATAGACTAAAGGTCCCACCCCCATAGACTGGTGTTGGAATGGAACCCAGGACCTTCTGTCTGGGAGGCACCAGGTCTATCCACTGCACCACTGTGTCGCCCAGAACACAGCAAAACATGCAAACTAAATGGCAACATGCAAATCAAAAACAGAAGCCATGCACAGCAAATATATGTTACATGCAAAGCAAATAATAAAATAATCACAGCAAAAATAACAACACAGCAAGCAGTAAAGCAAAACTAAAGCACGCAAAGCCTAACCAAACTCACCCAATGAGGAATCCGATCTACTCAAAAAGAAGCAAAACCAGCGTTAATAGTCCAATTTTCCCTTTAGTATAGGTGGAGAGGGTTCGAAGGATTTTGTCCCAGCGCACCTAAACGCACCACTCAGGTGCCCAGGGTGGCTGAGGACAGGGCTCCCCACATCTTCAGTGTTGGAGCTGGTACCAAGAGGTGGTGCTGGACTACACTGGAGGAAGATGTGCTGAACAAGATGGGACAAAGTTGGACAAAACAACGGGTCCTTTCTGGGAGCGGCGGTCCTGGTCATGGACCACAATCCGGAATTCTCATGCCTGCCGGAGACACGAGTCCTAAAATATTGATGAAAACAGACTAATCTACCCAAAAAAAAACCCCATCTTGGACCTCACCTGCTGGAGAAGGCACGTGTTCATGGACAGAGAGAGGAGGGGCGGAGCCAGACGGAGGGGATCAGCGGCTGTCCACGCTGCAGCTCAGGATCTAAAGTGAAGTGTAATTTGGGTCAGCTTCGGCCTCGGGCCCAAATCATAAGACAGAGCAACGAGCGACTTTCCCTGAGCCAGACGTCCTGAACCCACGGCACAAGCCTGGGCGGAGCACCGGGCACACAGGTGTGCTCCAAACAAAGGAAACTGACCAGTTACCAAACGCTGCAACCGCCGCACCTGAACCAAGTCCTGTGAGCGCACACGGACCGCCCACTACTTATAGGCTCGGCTCGGTGCCACCCATCAATCACCACACAGGTACAGGTGCACACCCACATGCCACATTCATCATGTATGTTTGACTAAACACTAACTTGTACGTCTAATTTGGAGTTACAGTCAGATATGAGTGTGGATGTAAACACAGTAGTTGAGGGAACTCATCTACTGCGAACTCCAACTGGGGTCAGTCCAGCTGCAGACTCAACACCCACAATGCACCACTGCACCAGCACAGACAGACTGAATCACATTATTATTGATCCTTTCTTTTTGAGGATCTGTCCGTATGCATAGACATTGTCCACCTTGCACCACCAGCAGGGCACCACTGCATTCTGGGAAATTAGCAGATTTACACCACCTGGTTTAAATTCACACATTATTCTGATCATATTATGGCTTTATTGTCAGAATATGACGACTTTAATCTCATAAACAATGACATTTTTGTTAAATTATGAGTTTTTTTATATAACTACGACTTTAGTCTCATAACATTGTGATTCTTTTTGTATTCGACTTTATTCTCATAAAATTCCAGGTTTTATCTCCATATTTTATGACTTTCTTCTGGTAGTGCCCAGTGTTTTTCTTTTCTTCTGTGGTCCTAATACTCCATCGTAGCTTTATTCTCCAGTTCCTCCGTATTTGTAAAACTAGGTTGGCCTCAGTTTCAGTTAGTTTACTAATCATGTAGGAGCACAAGGTTCACAATCACAAAATGAGACAAAAACCAGGAAAGATCTGATCATGAAACCAAGAGCTGCACTAAGAAGGACCGTTAGCCAAAACAACAGGTCATTTCAGGTCTGATTGGACCCAAAAATACAGCATCAGTGAATGTTAGCTGACCCCAAACAGGATCCACAGATCTAGGTTTGGTTTCCTGGATTTGTGGATCCATCTCCTTCTCTTTTCTTTGTCTTTGGGTGTCTGTAAACGATAGCTCCCACTGCTTTAAGAACCTGAAAATACAACCAACCAACAACAGCTCTGCCCCATTTTTGATTCAATATTGTTCTTCAGTTTAGACAGGATTGAAGCCAACGCTGTCACTCATCTGCCTCTGTCTGACACTCAGTGGGCGCAGCCACAGTGACTTCTGTTAGCGGTGACGTCACCTGCAGACCCTCTGTACACAATGACTACAAATAAGTAGGTGTACCCAGGACTACACCAGCAGCGGGAATGGAATGGAATGGAAATCTGCTGGTCTGGAGGACTCACTCTTTGAACCAACAGAAAACATACAGACGTTGAGCACCTGAAAAAATGACTGAATGTTTGGTGGTTTTGAGCTGGGCTGTAGGTGTTTAAGAGAGTTATGAAAAAAAGCAAAAACAATAGATTCATATTCAGATTTATTAATTGTCATTCAGTACAAAAATCCCAGGTGCTGTTAAAGAATGAAATAGCAAAATGCACAGGACGAAATAAAAACACAGAAGAAAATCCTAAAAATACCAACTAAAAACAACCCATATATATGATAAAATATGAAAAACTGCACTAAAAATAAATAAATAAATAAATAAATAGTTAGTAAAGATTAAAAAAAGAGATATTGCACGATGGAGGGGTCCCTATTGGACCTATTATTGCATATTCTGTATTTCACTTCACCCCCTCAACTTTTGTTAAGCAGTCTAGTGGCAATATTGTTGTATGGTGATTTTCTAGCAGTTTTTATGCCACAAAGGTAACCAGAGGGTAGTAAATATGAGCAGGGCAAAAGGGGTAAGAGTGTGGTCTAGAGCAGCTCTAAATATAAAGTTTGATTGATTGACACCGCTTTATATTTTACATTATTCTCCATGTGTTCCTTCACAGATTTGATGTCAGTGCTGTACAAAATACGAAGCAATATAAAAGTAATGAATAAAAGTAAATAAACTCTGACGGACAGAACCTCAAAAATAAACAAACAATAATACTGTGATTCAGTCCGTCCATCCTGGTGGAGTGGTGCATTGTGGGTGTTCAGTTGGACTTAGTAGCAGTAGATGAGTTCCTTCAACCACTACGTTTCCATCCACCCTCACATGTGACTAGAACTCCACGTTAGACGGTTCGATTTATACATTTAAACCTTTTTGTAAATGATTGAATCATTCTGTCCAGAAAACAGCGGTTGGATGGACAGTGGAATATTCCTGTCCAAATATGTGAAGGCATGTGACGTAGAAGCCCAACCACAGCAGAGGAGATAAGAATGAGGTGGAGCTGATCGAAGACAGAGACGGTGAAGAGGACGACTGAGAGAAGAGACGAGCATGAGACTGGACATGGACATCACACTGCTGATCATCTCTGTGTCCTTCTGGATGCAAGGTATGAGGAAGGATGGACACACACAGAGGGTTCATCACCATGGTAACAGACGTGTCGTGTGTTTGATGTCAATCATAGTGTGTGCTGATGGTCATGTGACTGTCATGATGATAAATGAGGCTCAAAGTCAGTTTAGTTGATTATGTTTTATTCTGGGGACCATGGACAGAAAACCCACAGCTGGCTCTTAGGAGGTCAACTTTATGAGATCCCAGATCAGTCCAGATTCTAAAACTCAGATGATCCTTTTGTTCATTGTATGTCTGAGGGTCTGTACAGACTGCCCTCATGTGCTTTGGAGAATATTACCTTTAGAACCCTTTGGAAAGTGAGTTAAAGTATGTGTGCACAAATGTGGACGTCAGGTGTGAAAGGGTTAACGGCTGCTTCATACTACAGATGGGTCGGTCCTGAACGATCCGGCTCCAAGAATCGACTCTTTTAAGTGAACGAAGGGAGCTCTTGACTGGGAGCCAGTTTTTTTCCCCTGCGTCTTTATTTTATTTTAAACAGTTTGTGATTGGTCAAGATGCATGGTGACGTTTGTGTGTCCACGCTGTGCAAAAGGGGGAGGGGCTACAGACAAACAGTAGAGTGAACACACGAACAGGAGTGAAGGAGACGAGTTAGAGCAGGGGTGTCCAAATCCGGTCCTCCAGGTCCAGGGTCCTGCATGTTTTAGATGTTTCCCTCTTCCAGCCACACCTGGTTCAATGAATGATCAGCTCATCATCAAACTCTGCAGAAGCCTGAGAACCATAGAATGATAGAATATAGAACCATAGAATGGCTTACAGGTGTGATGGAAGAAGAAAATATCTAAAACATGCAGGATACCGGCCTTCCAGGACCGGATTTGGACACCCCTGAGCAGGGCTGCACGAATAATTGATTTTAAATCAAAATCAAATTTTTTAATTAGGATGATTTTTAAAAAAGGGAAATCGTTGAATCAATTTCATCTTTCTTGTGCCTGCGGGCTACCGTAGGCTCCTCCTCCAGGCTACCGTAGGCTCCTCCTCCAGGCTACCGTAGGCTCCTCCTCCTGTCTGTGACAGCGGTCTTTCACAGAAGTCTGTGTAATGACCACGGACGTTAAATCTGTTCATGAACCTGCAGTACTGATACCAATAGAAGACGTGGCTTCACGCACGGATCCTGCAGTTGAAATACAACTGTACGGGGACCACTCATCTACTGTTGTCCCAGATCCGTACCGTACTGTCTCCTTCCGATCTGGGTCCGGGTTGCGGGGTCAGCAGCCTCAGCAGATGAGCCTGGGTCGGTCTGTTCCACACACGGACCCTCCAGTTTAAATAGAACCCATGGGGATCACTCATAACATGATCCACGCCTGTCATTGGTATCACTTCTGTGGCCCAGATACCCAGAAAAGAAAACAAAAAAAGCCTTTTTTTGTTTTTTAAATAATTAATTTAGTTCTCTTACTTGCTAAATTGTTCATTCACAAATGTAAGTTCTGTAACACAAAACCAAATGTTATTTATTTTTTGAAAGATGCTGAACTTTATTTAAAGCTGTTGGATAAATCTGGAAACTAAATGTCATGTGTTGTCGTGTATGTTGATTTAGTTTAGGTATTTTGTTTTGTTTCTTCCTGTTTTATTTTGGTGATGGTGGTTGCCTTCCTGTTTTGTCTGCACTTTGTCAGTCTTGTCTCTGTCTTCCTAATCCCATCATTGTTTGCACCTGGTGTCCCTCTTGTTATTGCCCACACCTGTTTGTGATCCCTGCCTTCCCTATATATTTCTCCTCACTCCCTTTGTCTCTTGTCAGTGCGTCATTTCTGTGCTCTAGTGAAGATCATCCCTTGATAAGTATCTTGTATTCTCGTACCAAGTGTTTTGGTAAATCAGGTTTTAGTTTAGTATAGGGCACGTTGTGCTTCTCTTTTTGTTCTATAGTATTTTGTAATTACTGAGCACGTTGTGCTTTGCTTTTGTTATTTCGTTTTTGCCTTTTGAATTTTTAAAAATAAATCCCTTTGAACACTGAACCTGGAGATAGGGATGGGCTGATGATGCCTCAAGGAGTGTATTGACACATTACACAAACTGTGTTGACACTGCATTGACACTGTGTTGGTCACTCAATAGTGATCTCTGCTGTAGATCTAAAATCATTGCAGGTAAACAGAAATGAAAATAAGATGGAAAAACTTGCATGCTGTTAACCCAACATTAGCCTGTGACATAATATTTAATCTTTATTCAATTGCTAGTCTTTTACTTAAAATATGATCTCATCCTTGTATAATTTCATTTGCTCCATTTGTTTGCTGAGTGAAGTTGTTTATGAGAAGGGTTCAAAATTTGCTTGTTTGTGTAAATGCTCAAATGAGTTGGCAGGTAAAATATAGCAAATTTGTCTGTAATAAAATTGAGAATTAAAATGTTTAACTCATGTATGGGATTTTGTTAACCAAAGTGTTCAATCATATGAAATAACACACTAAAAATGGATTCATTCATACATTTTTATTGAGGAACAAAAGTTTTTGAAGTGTCTTTGCTCCAAGGCGATTTCTCCTCTTGGACACCAGTTCCCCTGCCTTAGAAAACACTCGTTCACAGGGAACAGATGAAGATGGTGTGCATAAATATTTAAGTGCCAGTTGATAAAGGTGTGGATACGTTTTCTGGTTATTTTTCCAATATTGTAACGGGTCTTGTGTTCTGGGTGTGTTGCTTTCAGCCAGGTAGCGTTGGACTTCAACTATGGAATCTGCCGTAGCATTCGAGGTCATCCTGTTCTCCTCAACTTCCATATCTAGAGGTTTCCAGAGACTGTGCCCTAACAAATATTTTTGAAAAAATTCTTTGTCATCTGATAATACACTCACGACAAACCACAGAAACACAAAAAAATGTGTTTTCATACCTGAACTGGGTTCTGATCCATGTGAAGAGCTCGGTTCTTCTGCTGGGTCAGGCTCATGGCTCCTCATTTCAGCAGCACACTCCGACTTCAGTCTCTTAACAGCTTCAGTTGCTTTCAGTGGACTAAAGAAGCCAAATGTTTTAAACCTGGGGTCCAACAGTGTTGCCAGTGTCATCACACTGAGGTTCCATGTTGCAGATGGACTCAGTTAGCTGCTTTCTCAGATTGTCAGCCAGTTCTTGAGCAGCTGGTTTTGTTAATGTTGAGGCTTGATGTTGAAGCTCAATGTGGATCATTCTCATCAATGGAATAACCTTTGACCCCGAGACTCTTTTTTTCCTCAGAGTTCTCTTGTGGCTTGGTCAAAAGCAGAGAGCACCCTGAGCATCTCTTCAATGACTTCAACTTCTTCAGGAGTCAGTGGAGTAATATCATTTTTTACTGAGGCCAGTGACACCCAGACTGCCTCCTTCTGCTCAGTCATTCTTTCCAGCATGTGGTAGGTGCTGTTCCATCGTGTTGGCACCTCATCTATTAATTTATGGACTGGTGTTCCCAGCTGTTGCTGCATTTGAGTGAGCTTTTCTTTGGCCGTGGTGCTTGATCGAAAGTATGTGACAATTTGCCGTGTTTTATTGCGTATTTCTGTTAGTGTTGTAATTTGATCACATGATTTTTTTACAATTAAATTGATGGAATGGGCAATACAAATAGTTTGCTGTATTTGCAGCATTCGAGCACATGAAATCATGTTTGCTGCTGCACCAGTGACAAGACACCTGACCTTGCTCGCTACGCCCCACTCCTCCATGAGGCTCCTTTTAACCATGGCCATGTTTTCTGCAGTGTGTTTCTGTGGAAAATGCTGCACTCCTAAGACTGATGTACAGAATTCATGGCTTTCTTTGTCCACATAGTGGCAAGTAACAGCAAGATATGCCTCCATATTAATTGAGGTCCACAAATCAGCTGTTAAAGTAACAGCAACGGCACTCTGGAGGTCCTTTTTTGTTTTCTCCTTTTCCTCCTCATACTTCTGGCCCACCAAGTCCTTGACGGTCTAAAAATAACCATACAAATATTGTAATGCCTTATGAATACATACATGTCTGTCTGTATCTATCGACAGTACTCATTAATTAATTCAACCATACATGTCTTGCACATACCTTCCTGCTTGGTAGAACATATGAGGGTGCAACAAGCTGCATGAGTGCCCTGAATCCCTCCTTTTCTTCAAGGGTGAGTGGCTGACCGTCTTTGATGATCATGTTGACCAGTCTCAGCCAATGCTTGCTTGTTAGGAACTGCACGCCAAAAGGAAATACTTTGTTTAAAGCTTGTTAAAGGACTGTAATTTTACAAATAATATTACAGGGTCACAAAAAGCCTTTTGTGTGTAATAAAATATTTTTGAAAATTCAAAGTTTTTGTGAGAATTTCATCATACCTGCTGGTACTCACAGCAGGAGTGTGCCAACTCTTCATTGCCATGCCGAGCTCTATAATGCCTCAGCATTGATGATGTGCTCTTATTGATGTAAGACAATTCTGTTGAGCAGAGCCGACACTTCACCTACAATAAAATAAAAAGTTAATTTATCTGAAAACAAATCAAACCTCTTACTAGAAAAGAGTAGAAACATTTAATTAAAAAGTAACAGTAAACAATGCCCAAAGGAGGAAAAGATTTACCTTATTTGGCATCAAAAGATCAAAATTATTCCAGACTTGAGAAAATTTTCTAGAACGATCCATGAGTGGAAGCAAAGCAAAAATCCAGCAGGCACAGGTACAGGCACAGGTACAGCAACAACAAACAGTTTAATCTCCATCCAACACACCTGCAACATGTTGATACAGTTTGTTTCCTTATAAACACAATTTGGCGCGGCACATCCAAACGACACACCTCCTGTATCGGTCACATGATTTTCTGTTAAAGCGATACACGCACCGATACGGGGTTTCACACTTGTGCACTCAGCACAGTGCTGACGCACCAGTGTTGTCCGTCCCATCACTACCTGGAGAGTCTTGAGCATTTGGGTCCACGCCGTGTGTTATGTCGTAACACCAAAGGCTGTAAAAACCATCAGTATTTGCTCTGATTTGGACAGTGTATTGTAGTGGATTCCCCCGGGCAAACTTATATTATTTTCTTGTTGTATACATTGTTTGTCTGCTCTACTTCATTCAAAAAAAGATTTAATGAAGAAAAATAAAAAAAATAAACTTTTGTGGGCCCATCACAGATCTGAGGTCAGAGCAGTGCCTTGCATTGTGGGCTGCTGACAAAAACGACATGAGGACTTCTGTTGTCTTTTGTAAACTGAACATCAAAAGAAACTTAAAACATATTCTATGTGATGCCATTTCACACCATTTTTATTAAATATGAAAAATTCTTCAGAGTATCCAAAGGAGAATGTCAAATATGACAAAGGGGAGTTCCACAAAGTTCACATTTAGCAACATTATTAATGCACAGCACGTCACAGACTGACCAGATGGTCCAGATCCAGGTCCTCAGTCCTGGGTCTGTCCTCCTGAGTCCTCACACAGGCTGGGCACCTTCTGCCAATGCGTCCACAACCCTCATGTTGACTCAAACCAGCTTCCAGCACGTCAACTGCACGCAAGCGCTGCTCTGATGTTAGACGAGGCTTTGGAATTTTCACAGATGAAGCATTCAAGAGTGAAAAAGATACAAGAAGAAGAAAGTCACTAGGTTTGAGTTGTAAATGAAAAACATTCTGTCCTACTGACATTTATTACATGCAACAAAGAAGTGGTGATAAGTTTCTTTTGATGTTCAGTTTAGTTTTACCCAAAAATCAAAATCAAAAATTGAATTTTTAGAGGAAAAAATCAGGATTTTATTTTTTGCCAAAACTGTGCAGCCCTACTCCTGAGTTTGACTGACAGATTCAATGGATTCATTGAATCTGCATTCAACTGCATTACCCTGCAGTTATGTTTGGAGATGTTGCAGTTTGAATGTTCAGTCATTTCTGTCTGTCTGTCTGTCTGTCTGTCTGTCTGTGGTGCACTGAGCGTGTGTGGCCATGAGGGGCAGGTGATTGGATGACAGAGGTATGGGGGCGGAGCCAGTGAACTGGTGTGTGTGCGTGGTGACATATGAGCGTGGGCTGAGTGAACGGAGCGACAGATAAGTTTTCCGTGTTTTGGGCCGACACGAACTGTTTTGTGTTCTATCAATAAAAGGATCAGTGTGGAATAACTGGTGTCCGTCCTGTAGACATCCAGGCAGACGCTGCAGTATCACAGACAGTTCAAGAGCAGAGTGTAGACTGAGCAAAGGTTTTATACTGAGCAGGTTCTACAAACAACCTGCACAGACACATGGGAACTGTTGATCCATCAGTGCAGTTGGAAAATACCAAGTAAGGCTTCATGAAGGTCCCAGTGGGTCTACTGAGACTGGCTCTGCTCCTGGTAGTGGATTTGAGGATTTATTTGTGTCCTGTGTTTAGAGGGGGATAAATAAAGCCACAGAAATAATAAACATTTGATATAATGTATGCTTCTACATTCCATACATTATTTTACACATAATTTGGTAATAAATTCATCTGGGGAACAAGAGCCAACTGTTTCTAATGAACTCTAAAACTGATTTATTGATTGATTTTGCACATACATAACACTGATCACAGACATAATAAAACAGTAAAGGTGCAGTTGGAGACAGAAAGACTGAAGTGGTTTGTGTTAAAGCCTCCACCTCATAAATATATAAACATCATAAAAGTTATGAGACTTCCATAGTCCATACACATTCAGAATTCATAAAAAAAAGAAAGACAATATAAATACATACATATGCATCACTGCAATATCATAATTAATTTCCTTAAATTATGTCTCTGATGTGCTATTTCCAGAACATGTGGACATTGGCTCCACAGTTTCAACCCTCTGTACCCGATACAAAACTCAGCTGTAGATGGGACACATTTAGACAAATGAAAATGCAGATTCAGTCCAGTATTGTATCTATGAACTGCAGCATTGGTAGAAAAATACAAATGAAACGCTCAGGCAAAGGACTGGGATTCAACTGAATTTTATCCATAAAAATACAAATCTGGTAATTCTACTTCTCAGATAAGCTACAGTTTTTAGATGCTAGCTGCTTGACAGTTGGACTGTGACTCCAGTCTTCCTCAGATCCGTCATCTGACGTGCTGCTGACGTGTCATTTATCAGCTGGTCGGCTCAACGGACCAATCAGAGCCTGTTGAGCCGACTGTGCCTTCCCCACTTTGGATAAGGAGGCCATTTTTTTCTTTCAAGCTTTATTTCAAAGATTACAGTTGACAAAGATCCATCATACCATCGACCACAAGAACATACAACAATCTGAACAGACAAACAAAAACAGACAAATACGAAGGGATTCTTAGACACTAGTTCTCTGTAAAAGTTCTTCATGTAGTTGAACAGTTTTATCACATTTGGGGGAGTCTATCAGTTTAATACTACAAATGTACTGTTCAAACTCAGCCAGGAATCTGTGGAAACTGGGGCTCATTTTCATCACTTTACATTTATGGACATGGAATCTACCAACAATATTAATACGTTCACAGTGTACTCATGCTGCTCTCTTGGTGAAAAAAACATCTAATAATAGACGTACAATTAAGGAGGAAATAGAGAACAGGAAGCGGGCGAGCGGCGCGATCAGCTGGGGTGAGGGGGCGGGCACCCTGTGGCACACCTGGGATTCCCTCCTCCAGAGACCACCCAAGGCGGGGGAGGTGGGGTGGGCTCTGATTGGTCCGTCGAGCTGACCAGCTGATGAGTGACACATCACAGATTCGACCGGTTTCAGAGTCGTCACGAGCAGGCGCATAATTTCCACAGGGATTACAGGGGTCAAGCCCCCCCCCCCCCCCCCCCCCATCCCATCATTGCAATGAATAAATACAATTATCTTGCATGAATAAAGTGTTGATTTTCTTTATTTATTTCATTTGCATTAGTAGCATGTTTAATCATGTGGTAATGCCAACACTCTGCCGCTCAGTGCCATGTACTGGCATTCACCACTCTACTGGACACAAGTCTTACCCTATTGAAGTGGAAGCAGCCCCTCCCTCCCTCCCCCCCTCCCTCCCTCAATAGCTGGTTGAAAGATGTCCTAATCCACACTAGATTAGAAAAGATTAGATTCACTTTGACAAATAATAATATTTTTACACAACCTTTCTAAAAGTCAAACCACAAACAGTTTAGTCGTATTTAGATCAAACCTGATCATCGTCAGTTTCCTGTTTATTTATGAATGACAACATGTTTTATTTCTAATCAGAATATTGTCACATTTTCATGGATGTACTTTGTGTTTTTCCTGCAGGACTCTTGGCTGAAAAGAACAACACTTCAACAGGTAAGAAGTGAATAAAGGAGGGATCTGAAATGGATTCAGATTCAGAAAACTGTATTGATCCCTGAGGGCAATTCATTTGTAGCATTTCTCACACACACACACACACACACACACACACACACACACACACACACACACACGCACGCACGCACACACACACACACACACACACACACTGTGTCAGTCCATTCCAGTACAAGTAGAACTCATCTAGTCGACCCAGCTGACAAAACAAAACAACAGATTTGATCCAAATACTTCAGAATACGCCACCAACTGAACTGAACAGTTTTATAGCAGAGGGCACAAAAGAACTGGAAAAGTGGCTTGTTTCCAATAAAAATCAATCAATCAAATTTTATTTCTATAGCGCCAAATCATAACAAAAGTTCTCTCATGACACTTTACATATAGAGTTGGTCAAAACCAGACTGAAGCCAATAGAGAAACCAACAGAATCTTCCAGGAGCAAACACTTGTGACTGGTGACAGTGGAATACAAACTTCCCTAAAATGATGCCCTGAAGGCATCATGACAAACTGTGGGGTCAGAGGGTGGGGGGGGGCTGACCCAGGATGCTTTTGGCCTGGCTGCATTGCTGGGGGTTAAGGCCCTCTGATGAATGATGAATGATGTGTACACATGAGGATTGTGGTCATGGGGGGCTGGGCTAGCCGCTCTCTTGCCCGCCGCAGGTCGTGTTGGGACCGGGAAAGATGTATGTATGCGGGCATCGGGGGTGTGGCGGTTGCTGGCGGGGTGGTGGACCGCGGTGGGGTTCCTGGCAGCTGGTGTTGCTGCCTTGGGCTTTGGTCGGTGCTGGGGCTGCGCCCAGGTGCTGCGCCTTGGGGGGACTCACAGCGGGGCTGCTCGCTGCTGGGGGGGGGGCACTCTGGATACGCGTGTCTGGTGTGTGCAGGTGGATGGGAGGGGCTGTTTATGGGTGTGGGTACATGTGTGGGTATGTGTGTACATGGAGATGTGTATGCGTGGGCGTGCATGTGGGTAGGTGGGTGTATGGGCATGGGTGGAGGTGTGTGTGTGTGTGTGTGTGTGTGTGTGTGTGAATGGTCGAACATGTGGGATGGGTGGTGTGTGTGTCTGGGAGTCAGTGGGTGTGTGTGTGCATATGCTTGTGTGGGTGAGTGGGGGACTGGGGTGTGTGTGGGGTTTGGGGGTTGGGCTTGGTGGGATGGGGGGGGCGGGCCTCCGGGCCCCCAGGGCGCTTGGCTGTGGCATTGGGGTGCGCACTGGCCTGCAGCGGGTGGCGGTCTGGGCCGGCCTGGCCGCCCGGTGTGCTGGGTGGGACCCCTACCCAGGGAGACGGGTGGCTCCTGGGCTCGTGGGGCTCGGGGACCGGCGCCTTGCCTGCCCCTGGGTGGCCGGCCCCCGGCGGGGGGGTGGCGGCTGGCGTCCCTGGCCTCCTGGGGCCTGTGCTGGGCTGCTGTGGGGCCTCTGGTGGGGGCCTCCCTTGACCATCTTCGGGGCGGGCACACTGTTGCCTCTCGGGGGGGGCGGTCTGGATCCCCCCTCTCTGTGGTGTCTGCTGGATGGCTTGGCCTTGGGGCCCTCTGGGTCGGTCCCTGGTCCTTGGAGGGGGGGCGGTTGCGGTTGCATGTGTGTGTTCTTCACCTCAGTCTGTTTGCCTGGTTCACTCTGTCACAGCAGATGAATGTGAACAACTGATGTGTGTGGATCTGGTACTGGGATTATCTGGTACTGGGATTATCTGGTACTGGGATTATCTGGTACTGGGATTATCTGGTACTGGGATCATCTGGTACTGGGATTATCTGGTACTGGGATTATCTGTTATTGGTATTATTTGTACAAATGTGGTATACGACATTTTGTTCATGCTTTCTTATATTCTTCATTTCATAGGTCTTATGTATTTCATTGTTGTGTTTTTTTTTGTAGTTTTGTTTGTTCTGTTTTCTTCTCTCTCTTCTGCCCAGTTTACTCAGTTCTGGTTGTAGTTATTGTTTCCATTATAATTGTCTCCATGGTTGTTACTGTTTGTATTGTTGATACTTTCTTGTGAGGGTCTTCTCCACCTTCTTCTCTCTTGTTCTCTCCCCTTCTTCTACCCCCCCCCCCCCCCCCATGTCAGGTCCGGCATTGAAATGTGGTTCAACCAAACTCATAATAAACACAGTAGAATATCAAAGGGTGCTTCATATACTTTATGAAGTTACCCTTGGCAAAGCAAATGTGTTCAGCACCAAAAGGAACCAGACTACCATTCTGCTGTTAGAACGCTGGACAAGACAAGTAGGAAAAAAAAAGGGTAGTATGAGACACTCCCTGGTAAAATGTCCAAATAAAAGAGGATACACAAGCAAAGGTGTTAGAAAAATGGGCAATGATGACTGGAAGTACAGCTGGTGTGGGCTGCTGCCTTATTGGTACAGACAGCTGCCTGTCAGCCAGCTGAGCTCATAAAAAAGAAAAAAAAAAAAAAGGATGCTTTTGGCCTTCTTCAGCACCTGCTCCTCCCAGAAAGAGTGGAGGTGTGAGTTTGACGCCTGTGAATGTAGAGCAGGTTTGAACAATGCTCTGCAGTCTGCTGTACTGGGCTTCAACTCTGTCCTTATATTTTCTATTGGTGCCAATTATAAAGCAGCAGATGAGGACTTCTGACCAATGCTTTATTCTGCTGAACAGAACTTTTTACACCAGGGTTACTGTTTTGGACCAAACCCACGCCAACATTAACTTTTGCTTTTTGGACAACACCACTCTGAGCACTGTCACAGCTCTCCCTCACATGCCAAACTTCCCTTTTGACTTCCTGACACACACACATAACACGTCATCACTTAAAGGAACAGTACGAAACTAAACACTAACAACACCTGAACAATAGTTAGAATATTTAAAGCTGAACATCCTGGTTCAGGTGGTTTTCATCTGAACAAACTGGAGCCAATGCAGAGGATTCAGGAAGGATGGGTTTACAGAAGCTTCACTGAGCACGCTCAGCTCCTGTTCCTGACATTTGGACAAGTGTGGCTTTTAAAGATCCACAAGTGAAGGAAACACTGACAAACAGGAGCAGACTGAGCCATTCAATTCACTGACTGAATGAATGAGGGATGAACTGAGTCCGTTTGGACACAAAATCTGTCAGTGGGACTGAAAACACTGTTCACACATGGAAACCACATGTGCTCAAGAATCCAGTCCATGTGGTCCACATGGACTGTTGTGGTTCTGGACTGGACTCTGACTGGTCTGTCTTATTTCTACAGGGTCGGTCCACTTCAGGTTGGTGGGAGGAGCCAGTGGTTGTCATGGTGACCTGGAGATGAAACGACAGGATGGAAACTGGAAACCAGTGGATGGGTTTAACTGGTACAGGAAGTTAGGAAACAGAGTCTGTGCAGAACTGGACTGTGGATCTGCAGTTTCAGTGAGAGAAAGAGAGACTGGTCCAGTTACAGATAGTTGGTTTATCAGATCAGACTGTAATGAATCTGAACTGAGGAACTGTTTTAGATCTGAGACAGTTTTGGGTTCACCCCTGGAGCTGAGTTGTTCAGGTAAGAGCATGAACACTGAACCCTAACCCTTCCACTGTCACTGTGGGCTCCAGACTCTGTGGACTCTCAGATCCTGGTCGGTCCAAGACTTCAACTCACATTTAATGTGAACTCACACAAACTGAGCAAAACAATCAATACAATCAATAATATCCACGTCCACAAATAAACAGCTGATGAACATCATGTCACACAAAAGAAACAAACACCAACACATATGAATGTGAGTCCACTACAGTCCACTACAGTCCAGTCAAATCCACTCTACAGTCCAAGCCCCAGACCCTGGTCTCCTCCAGTCCACTACAGTCCAGTTATATCCACTATATAGTCCAAGCCCCAGACCCTGGTCTCCTCCAGTCCACTACAGTCCCTTAGAGTCCACTTCAGACTCTAGTCTTATTCCAGTCTTCTTCCATCTGTGTCCACAGACTCTGTCAGACTGGTCCATGGGTCCAGTCTGTGTTCAGGCAGACTGGAGGTCCGGTCTAACCAGTCCGGGTCCTGGTCCTCAGTGTGTGAAGGACACTTGGACCTTCGTGGTGCCCAGGTGGTCTGTAGGGAGCTGGGCTGTGGGGCTCCTGGGCTCTTCCAGGGGGCGCTCTCTGGAGCAGCGGAGGCTCCTGTGGTGCAGACGTTCCAGTGTGAAGGCCATGAGTCTGCTCTGCTGGACTGTGGAAGCTCAGGGGCACAGACCTGCTCATCTGGAACAGCTGTGGACCTTACCTGCACAGGTGGGCGGAGCTTTGACTGACACCAGCTGACATCAGTTCACTCACTTTGAGCTCATTTATCTGTCACTTGTATTTGATCAGATCCTGATGATGTCAGACTGGTGGGAGGAGCCAGTCGCTGTAACGGTGAAG
Source organism: Sphaeramia orbicularis (assembly GCF_902148855.1). Lineage (NCBI taxonomy): Eukaryota > Metazoa > Chordata > Actinopteri > Kurtiformes > Apogonidae > Sphaeramia > Sphaeramia orbicularis. The sequence goes on along the minus strand of NW_021941474.1, from coordinate 186,141 downwards.
TACAGATCAAACATCATGGAGAATGGAGAGAGGTGGGATATTCTGACCTCTGGACCCTGAAGGCAGCAGATGTCATATGTCGTCGACTGGACTGTGGATCTGCTGTTTCTGTGAGAAGATCTGATTCATTTGGTCCTTTGTGGATCATCAGCCCCATCTGTCTTCTCTCTACATCTGCACTGATGGACTGTGTGAAAACAGATTTGGCCTCTAGCTCCACCCTGTCCCTCACCTGTTCAGGTAAGTCTACTGATGATGGTCCTGATTCTGTCCCAGTTCTTCTGTGAGTCCATTCAGGTGTGTTTTATCTGAGCTGGGTCAAACCAAACCCAGTCAGACCAGGTCCACACATTGGACAGTTGGACTGAACCATCAAACACATGCAGCTGAATTCAGTTCCAGTCCATGAACGTGGTCACATGACTCTGCTTTCCAACAGGCTGTTGAACAGCTCAGAAGGACTGAGTCCATTAGTTTGAACGTGGACTTTGTGTTGGTCCATGTGCTCTTTTTCCAGCTCTATGTGAGTCTGCTGGACTCTGAGGACACCATGGAAACATCACTGACACTAAAGCATGTCCTTAAATGCAGATGTTTGACATGAGCCACATGTTTCCAGTGGTCTGAGATGAACCAGTGCACAGGTCACTGATCAAACCCACTGCATTATGGTGCATTCACTGACCACTGGGATTGTGTGTGTGCCTTTGAACAGACCCCACTCACACATATTGAATGTTCAGTCTGACTTCAGAATGACTGTGTGTCCACCAGCGCTGACGTTCAACTAACTGTAACCTGTGACTGAGGATCCACAGAGTGGACCTGAGGCAGAGCCTTTTGGTGCTTTAGGCCAACTAGGCCAATGCTTAGAGCCCCCAGGCCACCAGGGGGCCCCAAAGCTGCATGTTCAGCCTCATCAGAGGAGAATTCAAATGTCCTGTCTGTATCTGGAGCTGTCTCATGTGTTTATTACATCCCTTATATGGTTAAGACATAAACGTAGGATATGAATAAATAAACTGCAGTGATAGGCTGTAGCTGGTGTTTTTGTGGCATTATTAGGTCGTATTCGTTGGACCGCACCGTCACACAGTTAGTGACGTAGAGGGCCACCCACAGGTATGATGGGAATGATTGACAGCTACCCACCTACCATTCCTGTTAGCCAGAGTATTAAACAAAACAAACACTGTAATGGCATCAAAAGCCCCTTTTCCACAGCACTTCTGTTGTGGGAATATTTCTCCTTTGTTCCAGAACGACGTCTGTGTAAACACAATGTTAGGATCATTTGGTCCCACCTCTGTCACGGCTCTGTAACGCCTCTGGAGGAAGGAACAGAACCCTGATAAAGGTGGGATCAGGAATTCTGGAACGCTGTGGAAAAGGAACACCTCTGGTTCCACAACCAAGGTGTGAAGTTTGGATGACGGTGACCCCCAGTGTGGGAGAGACAGCGGGCGCATACGGAGGCACCGGCATGATTCAGCTACGGCGCCAGTGTCACGTAGCCGCAGCGGGCAGGACGCCAGGCATGAAGCCGTCTGCAGCCAGCAGGACGCCAGGCATGAAGCCGTCTGCAGCGGGCAGGACGCCAGGCATGAAGCCGTCTGCAGCGGGCAGGACATGGTGGCACGGGGCGGCTGCGGCACAATCCATGCTGGTGCCTCCATATGCGTCTGTTGTCTCTCCTGTGCCGGGGGTTTTTAAAAATGAGCGCTGTGTCCCCGCCCCTTTGGTTCTGGAACACAGGTCCGCTGTATAAAAGTCCAGCCTGTCTCACCTTTGTCTTTGTCTTGGCTGTGGAAATCAGACAATAGTGGAAACAAGGGGGGATTGTGGATTTATACTAGTAATTTCTTTTACCCATATTCTTATATTCATCCATACTATGTTGTATGTGACCTCTGTACACACTTTATGTCTGTATAAGGTTCATGCAGGTTGTGAAGAGCCATCTTACTGGGGCAAGGCTTCTTCAAGGACGCAGTGGCACCAGCTGAGATACGACTTATCTAGCATTTGCGCAAACATGTACGTGTAAGAGCTCGGCGGTCTCCCTGAAAAAGGCTGATCACAAAGAGGTTCTCACGGTATATTGCCAGACACTGACGGCTGTGAGGTTTGCCAACAGGATCACCATCTGACCTTTTGTCTGGGATCTGTGTGTAAAAGTGGCTCAAATGAAGTTATCTCAGCAGTTGTTGTATTTTCTTATTTAAAGTAAACATTTTTATAAACACTCCAAATCTGACTGTTTTCTTTGAGGACGTTGTGGTTCTGGTTGAACTGGTCCATGAGTCCTGTTTAGTTCCTGTGTCACTAATGACTGACAGGAGGCTTTGACAGAGTCCACCCTCACACTGCCGTCTGTCCAGGGGCTTTTGTGTCTTTAAACATGTGTGTGTGTTGTTGTGGGTCCACAGACTCTGTCAGACTGGTCCATGGTTCCAGTCGGTGTTCAGGCAGACTGGAGGTCCGCTCCAACCGGTCCTGGTCCTCGGTGTGCGAAGAGGATTTGGACCTGAACGACACCCAGGTGGTCTGTAGGGAGCTGAGCTGTGGGGCTCCTGGGCTCCTCCAGGGGGGGCTCTATGGAGAGGGGGAGGCTCCAGTCTGGACCAGTGAGCTCCAGTGTGAGGGACATGAGTCTGCTGTCCTGGACTGTAGGAGGTCCAGCTCAGCTGGGAAGACCTGCTCACCTGGAACAGCTGCAGGACTCACCTGTACAGGTACCAAGGGGGCGTGGCTTTCATATGACAGACTTTTACAGGTACCAAGTGTTTTACCTTGTACAGTGTGTACAATAAATGCTACGATAATGACGTGCTATCAACTGATTTATTTAATCATAGGTAGACATGCTACAGCAACAGCGGGAATCTTTTCAATAACACACCCCTTATACTTCCATGCACATGATATAAAACAATACATTAAACATCCAATAGGTGGCAGTAGAATATAAGGTCACTTCTTAAACTTAGATATTCTGCATAGAATATTACATCCCCCTTCTTTAAATAAAACAAAAATGCTTCCCAGAATCAATTATTCAGATAAACAACACATACATGTTCAATGCAACCATACAACATTTAGAACAGTCACTGATAATTCACCAGTTCAATTTCCTATTGTGTGCTTCATCACTATAAGTCCATAACAGCTCTGGGTTTGACTGTACGTCCGTACCTTGTCTGATGACGAACAGTCACAGTGGGAGGTGCAGTCTCACTTATGGCCTGTGAAGCATGTGGTGTAATGTTGTGTTCATCTGAACTGACCTCAGTATTGACTTCAGCATTGTGTGTTCCACTTGGAGCCATAAGGTGGAGTCTGTTTCGCCTGTACTCCTGTCCTTCAGATGTACGTACATGGTATGATCTGTCTGTACCAGCTGGCTTGATGACAACTGTTGGTGTCCAGTAGCCGCGTTCCTGGAGTCTGATGTTTTGTCCTGGCTGCAGTGACGACATTGGTCGGGCTGATCGGTCATAATATCTCTTCTGATGCTGCTGTCGCTGAACTCTCCGGGCGTGGATATCTCTGTGGCTGACAACCTTGGGTCGGAGCTGCTGGTTGGTGTTGGGTAGGATTGAGCGTAAGCGACGGCTCATTAGCAGCTGGGCTGGTGATCTGAAGTTGTCCACTGGTGTATTACGATACTCAAGGAGGCTCAGGTATGGATCTCTTTTATCTGCTTTGGCCTTTTCCATGAGTGATTTGGCAATGTGCACTGCTTTCTCAGCGAGGCCATTGCTGCGGGGATAGTGTGGACTACAAGTTGTATGGGTAAACTCCCATTCTTTAGCAAAGACTTCAAACTCTTTACACTTATATTGGGGGCCATTGTCTGATATAACAGTCTCTGGCACACTGTGTCTGGCAAAGGCTGCTTTCAGTTTGTGAATCACGGCGGAGGCTGTTGTGCTATGTAGTTTGTCGAGTTCGAAGAATCGGCTGTAGTAGTCTACTGTGACTACAAAGTCTTCATTGTTCCAAGTGAACAGATCGGTAGCTACTGTTTGCCATGGTCTGTCTGGGATCTTGTGGCATATCATAGGTTCTTTAGTGTTGGAAGACCTGTGTGTGAGACAGGTGGGACACTTTCCAACCATCTCCTCAATCTGCTTGTTCATCCCGGGCCAGAATAAGATGTCGCGGGCTCTCAGCTTGCACTTTTCCATGCCCATGTGACCTGTATGTACTCGGGATAACATCTCTGATCGTAATGAGGTAGGAATGAATATTTTTTCCCCTTTGACTATGATGTCGTTTATCACTGAAAGTTCATCTCTGTAATTCCAGTAGTCAGCAATGCTCTGAGGGCACATTCTCCTCTCCTCAGGCCAACCTGACTTGATTGTCTCTTTGAGTAGCATGAGTTGTGTGTCTTCCTGAGTCTCTGCTCTGATCTCTCTCAGTTTTGTGTCACTGACAGGTAAGTTAGTGTATATGGTGTGTACCTGCATGTCCATACCTTCGCTGAGACTGTCATCCTGGTCAGAGAGTGACTTCCTGGAGAGTGTGTCTGCAACAGGAACGTCTTTGCCTGGTCTGTGGAGGATGGTGAAATCGTACCTCTGCAGCTGAAGAATCATCCTCTGTAGACGTGGAGGTGCTGCTGCAAGTGGTTTTTTCATAATGGATTCAAGTGGCTTGTGGTCGCTTTCCACAATTATGTGGCGGCCATATACATACTGGTGAAAACGCTTGCATCCAAACAAGATGGCATAGAGCTCTTTCTCAATTTGGGCATAGTTTATTTCACTGTCATTTAGAGATTTTGATGCATAGCCAATGGGCTTTCCTTCTTGCAGTAGGACGGCACCTAGTCCATATTTAGATGCATCAACTTGAAGCCTGAGCTCTCTGGTGGGGTCATAATATGCTAAGACTGGACCCGGTTCTCGTGTGATCAGCTCTTTCACTTTCTTGAATGCTTCATCGTGGTGCTTGTCCCATACAAACTCACTAGAATCTTTAAGCAGGTGACGCAGGGGAGCATTGATGTCTGAGAGCATAGGTGCAAATTTTGACAAGTAGTTGACCATGCCAAGGATTGTTTCAAGCTCACCTTTATCCCTCGGTGGTTCCATTTCTCTAATGGCTGCAATTTTTGCTGGATCAGGCTTGATCCCATCTTTTGTGATAATGTGTCCAAAGTAGCTGACTTGGGTGTGACAAATTGTGCTTTTCTCTGGGTTGAGCTTTACTCCTCGCTCTCTGGAGCGCTCTAACATGGCACGAAGGTTTTTGTCATGTTCCTCTTTGCTTTTGCCATAAATAAGAATATCGTCAACTATAGCTGTGACACCCTGTAGGCCTTCATAAGTTTCGTCGACTCTCCGTTGAAACTCGTCTTGGGCTGACATTAATCCAAAAGGTAGACGAAGGAATCTGTATCGTCCAAATACAGTGTTGAACGTGGTCAGTTTGGATGACTCGTCTGTGAGTTTTATTGCCCAATAGCCTGACCTAGCATCCATGACACTGAAGTAGCAGGCTCCTGCTAACTTGGCTGTGATGTCCTCAAGTGTAGGTAATGGATAATGTGGTCTTTTAATAGCCATGTTTAGATCCTTGGGGTCGAGACATACCCTCAGTTTGCCTGTGCGTGGCTTTTCTGCCGCTACCATTGAATTGACCCATTCAGTTGGTTCGGTCACTTTGACGATGACCTGTTGCTTTTCCATATTCTCTAGCTCCTCTTTGAGACGGTTACGTAGTGCGATGGGGACACGTCTTGGTGGGTGGATTGCAGGCGTTGCGTTAGGGTCGAGGTGGATTGTACATTCACCAGGAAAGAGTCCTATTCCTGTGAACATATCCGCAAATTCATCAAGGATTGAAATCCCAGGTGAGCTAGATACAGACAGTATGAGCTTAATGAGTCCAAAGTCCAAACATGCTTTTAATCCTAGCACTGGGGGTGCACGTGTGTCAACAACATGTACTTTCTGCATTAACTGAATGTCCCTGTACTGGCACTTTATGTTGCATTTGCCTCTGACAATGAGTCGTTCCCCTCCATAGCCATAGAGTGGGTGAAGTGAAGGTTTCAGTACAGCCTGTGTTCCCAAAGATCTGAATACCTGTGTGGGAATGACGTTGGTGTCAGCCCCAGTGTCCAGCTTGAAGTGAACTATTGTCTTATTTGGACCAACTTGTATATTTGCAGAAGCTCGTTCTGTATCATTAGCGTTGTTTCCTGGTGTCACTGCATCAATAAACAAGCCATCACTGTCAGCAACTTGATTCTGCTCAGTTTCACATACTGTGTGTATTTTTCCTGTCTTTGACCGACATACCTTTGCGAAATGGTTCCACTTGTTGCAGATTTTGCACTGTTTGCCTTTTGCTGGGCAACTGTCTTTTCCTGCATGAGCCCTGTTACCGCAATATCCACACGTTTTAAAGTGGTCTTTGTTGCCCTCTGTAGGATTTCTGGAGAACTGCGCTGCGTTTCCTTTTGTCCTGCTACGGCGCGGATTCCGAGCTGTATCCTTTGAAAACTGCCGACTGACTACGTAGACAGTCTGGTCACGCTGGCTAGTGTGACTGTTGCTGCCGCTAGCAAAACTTTTGAGCTGTGCTTGTGCCATGTCATGAGTCCTCGCAATGTCTATTGCTTTATCCAGCGTTAGGTCGGACCCAACATTGAGTAGTTTCTCTCTCACTCTTGGTGAATTAATCCCAAAAACCACACGGTCTCGTACCATTTCCTCACTGTTGGCATAATTACAGTCTTTTACAAGCAGTCTTAACTGTCACGAATTGCTCAAACGGCTCACCAGCTTCCTGTACTTTCTCATTGAATTTGTAACGAGCGAAAATCACGTTTGCTTTGGGCTCAACATATGCCTGGAAACGATCATAGTACGACTTCAGTACCTTTCTTTCCTCATCAGTAAGCGTCCATGTATTGTAAATGTCCCGTTCTTTATCTCCAATCCATAGAAGTAGGTAGCTGCACTTTTCCTCTTCGCTTTTCTTCTTGAAAGGGCCAGAAAACATTAAATCCACAACGAACTTAAACTTGCACCATGCTTCAGGCCGGTTGCTAGCATTCCAGTCCATATGGGGTGACGGTATTCCCATTCCAGCGACGTCCATTATACCGTTTTAGGTTCGATCTACTCTGACACCATGTTTTACCTTGTACAGTGTGTACAATAAATGCTACGATAACGACGTGCTATCAACTGATTTATTTAATCATAGGTAGACATGCTACAGCAACAGCGGGAATCTTTTCAATAACACACCCCTTATACTTCTGTGCACGTGATATAAAACAATACATTAAACATCCAATAGGTGGCAGTAAAATATAAGGTCACTTCTTAAACTTAGATATTCTGTATAGAATATTACACCAAGGGGGCGTGGCTTTCGTATAACTGACTTTTACACGTCCAATGAGAGAATGAGGGATAGCACAGGTCATTCCTTCCCACAGCCATCAGAATACAGAACAGTTCACAGGACCCCCCCCCATATCACACCATGTGTATGTGCAAATATAATGTAAATATGAATACAATATTTACATTTAAATCTAAATTTACATAAATACTTTTAAAAATAGCAGATTTCATTTTTATGCTCCTTACCTTACTTTACTTTACCTTACCTTTCTTGGACTCCTTTCTTTGTCTGTGTAGGTTCTCATTTGTCCAGGTCATGGTTCTTCTGGGTTCTACTGGACTGCTTCAGCTCTTTTGTAAACATTTCGTCTCTTGGATGAGAGTCCAAACATTTTCTAAACAGCTGAACCAGTCCTCATGTCTTTGTGTCTCTGCTCAGATCCAGGTGGGGTCAGGTTGGTGGGACAGCCGAGCCGCTGTGCTGGTACTTTGGAGATCCAACACCAGGGACAGTGGAGACCAGTAGGAGACTTCTATAAACTCTGGGACCTGAAGTCTGGATCTGCTGTGTGTCAGTATCTGGACTGTGGATCAGCTGTTTCAGTCAACACAACATATGATTCTCCACGCAGACCTGTGTGGTTTGTCTCAGTTCCTTGTGTAAAGCTGACATCTGGACCCAGGGACTGTGTTGAACTATTTCGTTCCTATTATGACTCCTCTGCTGTGGTCGTGGTGTGTTCAGGTACAAACGGACACAAACTGTGTCTGAACTGAATTCTCAGTGACCAGATGGTTCTGACTCTGACGTTTAAAGTTCCATCGAATGAATCTGTTCATTTCATCAGTTGATTATTTTGTCTCAGTTCATTGTTTTTTGGGTCAAATGTGTCAAATATTGACCTTTGACCTTTGGAACGTCCAGATCCCAAATGAACGTCTTCATTTGGACCAGATGAGGCTGGAAACACAAACAGATTTCCCATTAGTCTCATTTAGGACAAAAGGACCAAATGTTGACATGTGAGACTGTAAAAGCACCACATGTGTGTCCTTTTTTACCCATAATGCCTTTGAAGGTCAGCTGTGCTCTAAATGAGCCATTCCTCATGTTTTCATTGGTCAGTGTTCATCCCATCCCAAACTCCTGTGGATCAGATCCATCTGTGTCTCTGAGGAGGATGGATTCTCTGACTGCTTGTTTGTGCTCATGTGTGCTGCTTGGTCCAATCATGTCTCTGTGTGTGGACAGATCTGCTGCCTCAGCCCAACATCTCCCTGTCTGACGGGGTCTTTGAGGTCTACCGGCAGGGGTTCCGGGTGCTGGTGTTCTCCGACTTCACCGTCACCTGCTCCGTCCGACCGCAGTACCCGGGAGGCTCCTTCCAGCTGATCTCCGACACCAAGAAGCCCCTGAACCTCACCCTGCCGGCCGTCAATCACTCCGCCCACTTCCTGTTGTCTTCCATGGGCTACGCCCACCGAGGGAACTACACATGTGTTTATCACGTGGACGTTTATAACCGCAGCTTCTCGTCGTCTCAGAGCCCCGCCCTCTATCTGACTGTCGGAGGTAACGTCAGGACAAACGCACACAAAACACCCACAATGCATCAGTAACAGTCACATGACCATGTTCCACAACATTCCCAGTGAGCAGAGTGAACAGGTGTGAGCAGAACCACGTTGGTCGAACTGAGATCAGGTAAAGCCGGTCCAGTTGAACCTGTCAGAGACTGGGCTGAACCAACAAACACTCCTTTAATCTGAGCTCAGTTCAAAGCACAGCTGAGTTTAAACCCAGGTTTAAAGCCAGTCCATCCAGTTGAATGTAGAGCTCATTCACATAAACACTAATGTCTCTGTAACTATTACTCAGGTCTGACGTACGACGCTCACATCCAGGTCCTGTTATTTCCATACAGAAGCTCTAAAGTGTTTATGTTCACGTATCTGACATCCAAAGGAGCACAAATCATTCAGTTCAGGTCTTGGGTTCCACTAACAGACTGGTAACGGCAACTCAACCTCAGAGCCAACAAGACCTCCAACACACAGTAAACACACACTTACACAGGATTCCAAACAGTCCAGATGGACTTGAACTATATTTAGGAATGAATCAGAAAACTGTCCCGATGCTCTGCCTAACAATAGTCCAACACTGGTTGAACACAAAACATATGGGAGGAAATGAGCCTTTCCAGTCCAGTGGAGCTCACAGCTGTTTCCTGTGTGAATGTGTCCTCAGTGCATGTCCTCATGTCTCAGTTGGACAACTCACTGCTGATGGAGTTAACACTGTCCTCTTCAGTTTAAGGTTCACCTTCAGTGTTCATGAGTTCAGTGTGTCCCAGGGTCTGACATTCAGCTTTAAAGTTACAAAACTTACATTTATACCCTTCAGTTTGATATGTTGGGCCCAAATTAAACCTCTGAACAAAAGTAGAAAATAAAAATAGATCCTCAAAAACTTCAGTTCCACTGATCAACATCCTACCATCCTCCATGGAACACATGGACATCCTGGTATGTCCTCATGACGGCGTCCCAGGGGAAGGCAACAGTTCTGTCCATAGAAGGGAATGAAACATGGGCAGTTCCACGTGTATTTTTCTAAAGTTGATGGTTCAACAGTGAAGCTCAAAGCTGAAATGAAGCTCACTGACTGAATCAAACAGTAAAATAATAGATTTATAGAAACACTTCAGAGAACTTCAGCTGAATCTGTGAGGAGTTGGATTGTTTGAATGGATCCATTGAACTAAATCAGCCTTTATTCCAGTTGAATATGTCCAATAAAAGCAGCTGTTGGATGATTTGTGTATTTTCTTCATCAGTTTCTTCTTGGATGTGAATGTGTTCCAGTTGTTTCCAGGTCATTATTGATCTGATCAGTTCTTTTCTCTTTGTGATCAGCAGAATAATGACCGACACGTGTTCCACGGACGTCAGTTTAAAGCAGGCGTCTCAAACTCAGTTTCTTTCAGGTTCCACATTCAGCCTGATTTGATCTGCAGTGAACTGACCCAGTAAAATAAGAACAGAATAAACTATAAATAATGACAACTGACAATTTAGGTCTGTGTTTGAGTGTAAAAAAACAAACAAACATTAAATTATGAAAATACTTACTTTTATAAACTATCAAAAAAAAAAAAAAAAAACCCAACAAAACTGAAATTTAAATTAGAAAAAAATTTAATTTAGTGCAATTTTCTCAGTCTTCTTCCTCCACTTCTCATTAGTCCATGTGCATTCTGGATCAGATCTCCAAAGACACTGAACACTGAGGAACAGGAAGAAAAGAGTTCAAATGGGGATGAACTTTATTGACATGGTTTTATGTACATTTTCTTTAAATGTAAATATTTCAAAATTTAATGTAATTTTTTTGCACTAAAATTTTAAGTTGTCATTATTTATAAGCATAATGGTAGGTGTTTTTTTTGGGTGATTTTTAGGTGGTTTTCAGGTGTTTTTTTAGTATTTTTTAGGTGGTTCTGGAGTCATTTTTAGGTGGTTTTAGGGTAATTTTTGGGTGAATTTGGGTGATTTTTTTGTAGTAACTTCTTATTAGTCCATGTGCATTCTGGATCAGATCTCCAAAGACACTAAACACTGAGGAACAGGAAGAAAAGAGTTCAAACCTGACTGAATTTAATACAGACATTTCAGGTTGGACACATTTGTTCAGGTTAGTCACAGTTTATTGGTACAGGAGAGTTTGGAAATGGAAAGAGTTTCACAATTTAATGTGATTTTTTCCATTAAAACAAAGACAAAAATGTGAAGTTTGTATTATTTACAGACATAATGTCATATTATTTGTTCCATCAAACCCAGTAGTAAATCTGCAGTGGTTCTTCTGTGTGGGTTCTTCTGCTGTTCTTATTGGACTGTAGATCAGATTGGTCTGGATGTGGAACCCACACTAACATGAGCTCCACAGCCTGGACTGTGGAATTTATACACTGTGTAAATTCATCCCAGGGGTTGGACTGGAACCTTTGGGGGGTGCATGTTTGAGACCCCCTGCTTTAAAGGTTGTTTGTCTTGTGTTTCAGACTTGGTGACACATCTGATCATCAGGATGGTGCTGATGGTCTCAGCTCTGCTCATATTTGATCTTTTCCTCTTCTTCTTCTATAAGGTACGTTCCCATCTGTCCTCAGTGGAGTCATTGGACTGTAGACGCAGTCACACACACATCAGTCTGAACTGGACATGTCTGCTGCCACGTCTGTTCCAGGTCTCCCTGAAGCGGATCCGAAAGAAGGCGGAGTCAAACGCAATGAGAGTTCTGGAAGAAACATCCCATAATAGTCCCAGTGGTTCAGTGTGAGTGTGGCTGATATTTGGATGGGACGGACAGTTTCACAGCTGAACCATTAAACGCCTTCATTCTGTTCAGATGTTTCATGATCGACCGGCGTCTGAGCTTCTGTTCAGAGTTTATTCAAATGGAAACACCACTGTATTCTGATCAGGTTCTGACCAAGGCTCCCATAGTTCTGCATTTTTCAGTCTACTTTATTTACTTTGGACTTTTTTGGCCCTAATTCAGTTCCTTTTAATTCAATTTTAGAGCAGGTTTGATAGTTTTTATTAGTTTTCGTTTTTTTCTAAATGCTTAGGTTTTTTTGGTGATTTTTAAAAGTAATTTTTAGGTGGTTTTTGGGTGATTTTTTAAATGTTTTTGATGATTTTTAGGTGGTTTTTTGTCATTTGTAGGTGATTTATAGGTGGTTTTTGGGTGATTTTTAGGTGGTTTTTGGGTGTTTTCTGTGGGTTTTGGTGATTTTTAGGTGGGGTTTTTTTGTAAATTTGTGGGTGATTTTTAGGTGATTTTTTAGTGATTTTGGAATAATTTTTTGGTGATAGTTTGGGTAATAGTTTTGAATTTTTCACTTCTAGTTTAGTTTTATTCGGTTTGGACTTTTTTTCTCCAATTCAGTTTGTTTTAATTCGTTTTTAGAGCAGATTTGATAGTTTCTATTAGTTTTCATTTTTTTCTAAATGCTTAGGGTTTTTTTGGTGAAAAGTAATTTTTGGGTGATTTTTTTTTATGTTTTTGATGATTTTTAGGTGGTTTTTTTTGTAATTTGTAGGTGATTTATAGGTGGTTTTTGGGTGTTTTTTGTGGTTTTTGGTGATTTTTAGATGGTTTTTGAGTAATTTTTAGGTGATTTTTAGGTGGTTTTGGGGTGTTTACTGTGGTTTTTGGTGATTTTTAGGTGTTTTTTTGTAAATTTTTGGGTGATTTTTAGGTGATTTTTGAGTGATTTTTGAATAATTTTTTGGTGAGAGTTTGGGTAATAGTTTTGGATTTTTCATTCTAGTTTAGTTTTATTTAGTTTGGACTTTTTTTCTCTAATTCAGTTCCTTTTAATTTGATTTTAGAGCAGGTTTGATAGTTTTTATTAGTTTTCATTTTTTTCTAAATGCTTAGTTGTAGTTCAGTTGTAGTTCAGTTGTAGTTCAGTTGTAGTTTAGCTGTAGTTCAGTTGTAGTTCAGTTGTAGTTCAGTTGTAGTTTAGTTGTAGTTCAGTTGTAGTTCAGTTGTAGTTCAGTTGTAGTTCAGTTGTAGTTCAGTTGTAGTTCAGTGGTCTCTTTTCTCTTCTTCTCTGTGCTCCTATTCAAATCAATCCCAGACAGGACTCTGCTGCTTTAGTCTCCATGTTTCCAGGTAGAGTGGGGACCAGAAGACGACTGGAAACCACAAGTGAACACAAGTGACGGAGCAAAAAGTGTCGTATGGAGACAGCACAGAAAACTGAGAGAGACAAAGAAATCCATTGAACATCAATCTGACATTGACAAAGACCAAAACCAAGGGAATTTAATCCAGAATTTTGATCCATTGGAGTCAGTTTAGTAAACACACAATACAGTTTCAGTTAGTTATGGTTTTTTTCTTGTAATTATAGTTTTTATTTATTTCAGTTAATGAAAATGTTTTTACAGTTCTAGTTTTGGTCATTTCGTTAGTTTTCGTTACGAAAATAACCTTGGTTCTGACTTGTTTTTGAAAATACTTCTTTATCAGAATAGTCCAAAGAGTTCTTCACTCTGTGTATGATGCTTTTATTGATACAGTAGAACAACATTTATACTCAAATAGGACTTTTTATGTGTAAAAATCAGCCTTTGAGTCCCTGGTGGTGATCCTAAACCTCCATCCATAGTCGACTGAACAGTTGAATTGTGGGTAAAACCTGGAAGATCTCTAAAGGCACATCCAGTTGAGCTTCCACCTCATCACGTCCAGCATGAACCAAGGTTATCGTTAACGAAAACTAACGAAACGCTGAAAACTAGAATTGTAAAAACATTTTCGTTATCTGAAATAAATAAAAACTAGAATTAAAAGAAAAAAACCATAACTAACTGAAACTGTATTGTGTGTTTACTAAACTAACTCAAACGGATAAAATTCTGGATCAGATTCCCTTGGTTTTGGTCTTTGTCAATGTCAGATTGATGTTCAATGGATTTCTTTGTCTCTCTCAGTTTTCTGTGCTGTCTCCATACGACACTTTTTGCTCCGTCACTTGTGTTCACTTGTGGTTTCCAGTCGTCTTCTGGTCCCCACTCTACCTGGAAACATGGAGACTAAAGCAGCAGAGTCCTGTCTGGGATTAATTTGAATAGGAGCACAGAGAAGAAGAGAAAAGAGACCACTGAACTACAACTGAACTACAACTGAACTACAACTGAACTACAACTAAACTACAACTGAACTACAACTGAACTACAACTGAACTACAACTGAACTACAACTGAACTACAACTAAACTACAACTAAAACTACAACTGAACTACAACTGAACTACAACTAAACTACAACTGAACTACAACTGAACTACAACTGAACTACAACTGAACTACAACTGAACTACAGCTAAACTACAACTGAACTACAACTGAACTACAACTAAACTACAACTAAACTACAACTAAACTACAACTGAAATACAACTGAACTACAACTGATCTACAACTGAACTACAACTGAACTACAACTGAAATACAACTGAACTACAACTAAGCATTTAGAAAAAAATGAAAACTAATAAAAACTACCAAACCTGCTCTAAAAATGAATTAAAACGAACGGAATTAGAGAAAAAAATTCCAAACTAAATTAAACTAAACTAGAATGAAAAATCCAGAACTATTAGAACCTTGACATGAACCAGAGGTTCTTGTGCTTTGAGTCGACCACAGTGTTCTGTCCTGCATTCACTGGACAGTCTGAACCCTTTAAAACCATTTGTATCATATTTGCTACACCCGGTTCTGAAACCTTTATCTAATCAACAGGATCCATACTTTCCTTAACCCTTTCATGCATGAATTATGAGCCCCTTAATCAAGGTTTTGTTTTTGTTTTGTTTTTTTTCCTGAGTGTTTTCATTCCTCTTTCGGCATGAAAAAAACATGCCTAAAGAACATTTTTTTATTAACCTATTTTTCAGTGAGTTGCAAAAATGTCTGTTCAGCTGGACACCATGTGTTTAATTTATGAAGCAAAGAAACATGTATTTACTGATAGTGTGTGAAACCTATGAAATAAAAACGTTTTTATGCTTATTGTAGGTAATTCATTTCTCAGACAGGGGTAGTTACTTGTTTACCTGCTTTACTAGTTTGTCTGATAAATGAATTATCTACAAAAATTATATGTGGAAGACAGTCTGAACCTTTAGCAGACATGTTTAATGCTACGAATCTGATGTTTTCTCATATTTTAACGTGCTAATACCAGTTATTACTAACTTCATGGAGCTGTAATGCAAAAAAAAAAAAACAACAACTTTTGTTTAAAAAAAAACCTGTTAATTACAGACTAATAACAAAAAAAGCAACTGATTTACACTTAAACATGTTCCTCTAGATCAGGTTTATCTAGAACAGTACAGTTACAGTAATGGTCTGAATGTTAGTGTATTATGGGATGATGCGTAAGCGTCCACTGTGTTGGCTGATGTGGAACAGAAACAACAAAATACATGAATATATAAGAGAACAGCTGGAGAAGAACTGACCACTGGAGTGACCACTGTGCATGAAAGGGTTAAAAATGTGTTGTGTATGACCTGGGAGGTGTTCTCTGCCCCCTGGTGGATTATCATCCCACTGCAGCCAGAGGAAAGAATTTTTTTTTTTTTTTTTCAATATGGCCGCTCATCATCCAACACACATTTTGTAGGAAAGTCTTTGGTCATTTTCAAAAAGTTACATTTAGAAGAATACTTATAATTTATTCACCTGAAAATTTAAAACGTCAGAAAATATTGACGTTTCCATCAGACACCACTGACCAGACGTGTGTCACAGATGGAAACAGACTTGAACCAGTGTTCAGAACTCAGAGCTCCTCCTTCAGCCTGAACACTGTGCATGTGTGGATCCACTCTGTCTGTGGACATCCAACACTTTCCAGGTTGTTCCATACACACAAACAGTTGAATCTGGTCCCAGTCATGTGTCTGTCCAATTAGATTCAATTCACATCAATATTAGTTGAGTTCTAATTTTAAATGTGTGGGAAATGGGATTTTCAGTGTTCAGTGTAAATGTCCACAGAGTCCACATTCCACAGTGGATGTGGACAATTTAGTTCCACATACAAGAGACTGTTCTAAGCTACAGGTATCTATCTATCTATCTATCTATCTATCTATCTATCTATCTATCTATCTATCTATCTATCTATCTATCTATCTATCTATCTATCTATCTATCTATCTATCTATCTATCTATCTATCTATCTATCTATCTATCTATCTATCTATCTATCTATCTGTATGACACCTGTATAACAGTGTAATGATGATGACAGGTGTATTGTGTTTTTTTTTGGGTTTTTTTTTCTCATTTGTCTGTATCAGTCTGTTTTGTTTTTGTTTGTTTTTTTCTCATTTGTCTGTATCAGTCTGTTTTGTTTTTGTTTGTTTTTTTCTCATTTGTCTGTATCAGTCTGTTTTTTTTTTTTTTCATACATCTGTATCAGTGTAACTCTGGCATGTGCTGTCTGAGGGGTCGGGGTGGGGGGTCTGGTTTCTGTGTTTTATTTGTTTAAAAACAATTAAATGAGCTTTTCAAATATTAAAATTATGTTGCTATTCAGGGGAAATAAAAGAGGCTGTAAAAAGTTTTATGTAAAAAAAAAAATAAAAAAAAATACCTGAAATGTTGTATATTTTCAGAATGTTACTGGTAAAGTTACTTTTTTAATCTAAAGTTAATATTGTTGTGAGCAAAAAGTTCCCAAAAACACCCAACGTATTGAATGTGATACAAAAGCCATCATAAACAAAATGTGTTGAAGTGTTTGGTTTGGATTCTGTTCCAAAAGCTCATAAACATTAGAATTTCCAAACAGTCGAATAGAGTTTGTTGTTTTGAACGGCTCTGCTGTCACAGGTTCATGTTGGTGTGGTGGATGTTAACGCTGCCGTCTTTGGACAAACTCCTGAATCTTTGTCAATAAACTCTTCATAATGTAAATGTCACATTAAACAGACTATGAACAGATTTGGTCTCTTTATGGATTCATTTTTGTTTGACATTAGATTTGGTCTTGATGCTTCGTTTTCATTGTTCCATATTATGGTTTTAATGCTGCCTTCAGGGGCTATGGGAATTATGACAAGTATTAGTTGTGAACTCAAACATTACCTTTACACACCCCTTACATTATGTTCTCCACTGAACTGGAAAAACCATGAGAAGGTCTCCCTCAGGTGGACAACTGGAACAACTACACTAGGCATGGGTTACAGTTTTTCTCCCAGTTTTCTCTGAATCTGGAAGAAAAGATGAGCAGACAAACAGATGGACTTCATGTCTGGAATCAAATCAAACTGTAACTATAGTTAGTTTTCTTTCTGTCCAACTCAGACCCTGTTGGTCTCAGTAACTGAGATGTTGTTTCACCAGTGGCCAGTTTTTCAGACTTATTTTCCCTCTGTGAACTTGTTTGGTTGAATTAGTTGTGATATGACAGATAATGTCTGAGGGGTGAAAGACCCAGACACAATTAACTTATGTTCCATATATATCCAATCAAAAACTTTCCTAACACCTTAAGGGAGTATTAGCACTAAAAATAAATCAAATGAAACAACAAGTTAGGCCTCATTGATAACATTGATATTGGTCAAACTGTCTTTTAATTATTGGTATTGGTGCAGGATTTTGCAGTTGTAGTTTTAAATCTGTATGACCTTCATTACGCTGTCTTTGATTATGAATTTTAACCAAAAAAACATAAATATAACAAAACTGATAAACATCAGCCACAGTCATCAGTGAAATGTCATATTTACAGATGGCTGACACTGGCTGTATCAGTATCAGCTTTTATGTGACGTGAATATTGGCAAATGTTCAGCCGACACATCTGTGGGTTCTGAGAAATCTGGGATTTTATGTGATATTCAAGCAAACACACATGAAACCATTTGGTTCTGATGTAGTTCATTAGATAAGAAGCCAATTTGTGATGGTGTATGGGAGACTGATCTATCTATCTATCTATCTGTTCCCTTGTGTCCGACTCAACTTTTACACTTTCTTCTTGCACATATATATATATATATATATATATATATATATATATATATATATATATATATATATATATATATATATATATATATATATATTAGTGCTGGGCAGTGATTAAAATTTTTAATCACAATTAATCATGTGGATTTCTGCGATTAATCATGATTAATCACATAGTTATATGGGGGGGGGGGGTGTCGGCATCAACAGTGTGTATTTCCTTTCAGTGATATTTCAGACTGCAGTACTCCGCTGATAAAAATAATTGCACATGTCAGTGCTTCCAAACACCTGTGTCCCCCCCCCCCCCACCACCACCATCTGAAGACATTTCAAATGCAAATGTCCATGGAACAGACCGCTACTGTTACACATGTTTATGTCCACACATGTTTATTTCCACTTGTGAGTGATTGACAGGAGTCTTAGTCCCACTAATCAGTACTAATACTAATAAGAACAATAATATGTGATGTTCAGTTGTTCAAAGTAAACAAAGGGGGCCCTCTAGTGGTCAGAATAAGTGTCACTAACGTATGTTTTGTCCTTGCGGTGTTCCCGTAGTCAGTTCAGACATAAGAAGGAACTAACAGACACGTTTCTTTCACTCTGTTTGTATGGCCCCAAAAACGTTTGTCTGTGAGTATTTTCTGTTCAGTTGTTGTCAGAATGAATAGTATCAAATATCTCTGATGTGAACCTTTGTTACTGGATAAAAAGACGTTGTAAATCGTAAATTAATCTTTAAATGCTAATTGTTAGCGTGTCTATGGATTTTCCCATTCAAATTAGCATCAAGCTAGCGATCTTTTTCCCATTCATTTAAATGTATACTGCCATGTAAATGTACTAAGGCAGTGAACAGAACTCAGACATATTCTGTTTGTATGTGTCAGTTTTACAGTGAGTCTACAGGAACAGATTTGGACACAAGTTTTGGGCGTGCGTCTTTTTTTGTTAAACCTGTTGTCTATCTGCAGCTAATCACTACACGCACACAAGCAGAAGAATAGGAGTTAGAATAAAACCGCATTAACAGGAGAGAAAAAAAATTGTTGGTGTTATTTAATGAATGTGTTAATGCAGTAATAACACGTTAACTTGCCCAGCCCAATATATATATATATATATATATATATATATATATATATATATATATATATATATATATATATATTTTAGTTTTTTTTGTGTACTATATTTTGGACCTCCCACTCTTCATTATAATGCTGCTCAGACTGTGGTTCACAGTTACCTTCATTCTTCTTTCTTCTTTCTTTGGTGTTGTGTTTTACATGTAATCAGTCTGAATTTGGGACCGTTCCTTCTCTTTCCGTTCTTCTGTGAGTTCAGAGTTGTAGTCCTGACCACTGTGTCATCATACAACAGCGTCATTAAATCATGTTGAGAATTCTACTGTTTCATATAAATGACGCTGTGACTGTGTCCGTCATGTTTACAGGTTTGCAGAGAAAATCCGAGCAGAGCAGTCAGTCTGTTCACAGGGACATTTGACTGCAGTCACACAGTAACTTGTGTGTGTTCCTATAGGTTCATGCACACGTTGTGCTGCTGTTGTGGACTGCTCCTTTTCATTGGACTACATGTGTTCAGAGGATGTGAGGTAAGAGGAGTTGTGCGCTACTTCCCCCACTGGCTCTGACATTGTTATATTGCCCTGTAGGCGAGCGGAGACAGGAACTTGGAATAGGATGCAAGTGCAGTGCAGCTCCAGAAGCACATCCACAGGACAGCACAGCAGAGGAGAGAGAGAGAGAGAGGGCGAGAGAGGGAGAGAGGGAGAGAGAGGGAGAGAGAGACAGAGGACGCTCAGTCCGCTGGAGGGACAACCCGTCTGTGACAGGACACCCAGTCCATTCTGTGCAGCAGCAGGTCCACACTGAGGTAAGAACCAGAACCATACAAGTGGAGAGCAGTGAAGGAGACACAGGCAATGCAGCACCCAGGGGGGGGGTTAATGCACTGCAGTCTGGGGGTACAGTAGAGAGAGTGTGTGTGTGTGTGTGTGTGTGTGTGTGAGGGGGGGGTACAGCAGTATATGTGTGTGTGTGGGGGGGGGCAGTGGTGTGTGGGGGGGGTAGTGGTGTGTGTGTGGGGGGGTACAGCAGTATATGTGTGTGTGGGGGGGGTGCAGTGGTGTGTGGGGGGGTAGTGGTGTGTGTGTGGGGGGGTACAGCAGTATATGTGTGTGTGGGGGGGGGTGCAGTGGTGTGTGTGGGGGGGGGATACAGCAGTATATGTGTGTGGGGGGGGGTGCAGTGGTGTGTGTGGGGGGGGTGCAGTGGTGTGTGTGTGTGGGGGGGTACAGCAGTATATGTGTGTGTGGGGGGGGGTGCAGTGGTGTGTGGGGGGGTAGTGGTGTGTGTGTGTGGGGGGTACAGCAGTATATGTGTGTGTGTGGGGGGGTGCAGTGGTGTGTGGGGGGGTAGTGGTGTGTGTGTGTGTGTATGTGTGTGTGTGTGTATGTGTGTGTGTGTGTGTGTCTGGGGGTACAGCAGTGTGTGTGGGGGGGGGGCAATGGTGTGTGTGTGGATGGTGGTGCTCTAACCCTTGGGTCTGTGTGCAGTGTGTGTGTGTGTGTGTGGGGGGGGGGGGGGGTACAGCGGTGTGTGTGTGTATGTGTGTGTGTGTGTGTGTGTCCTGTCCTTGTGTGTTACTATCTGCAGCCCCTTTAGTTTCTGCTAACACATACTAAACACTCAGTGTGTGACAGACCATAATAGCCCCAGCCCCCTACCAATCCATGGAGCTGTGTCATCACATCTGACTAATGTGGTCTAATGTGGTCTAATGTGGTCTAATGTGGTCTAATGTTGTCTTCACTGAGGCAGCGTTCACACTGCAGCCAAATGTGGACTCAATCCCATTTTTTTGTCCATATGTGACCTGGATCTGATCTGTTAAAGACGGTCTGAACAGCACTAATCTGACCCAGACCACTGTCATATGTGGTCCTAAACCTGACCCAGACCACTGTCATATGTGGTCCTAAACCTGACCCAGACCACTGTCATATGTGGTCCTAAACCTGACCCAGACCACTGTCATATGTGGTCCTAAACCTGACCCAGACCACTGTCATATGTGGTCCTAAATCTGAGCCAGACCACTGTCATATGTGGTCCTAAATCTGACCCAGACCACTGTCATATGTGGTCCTAAATCTGACCCAGGCCACTGTCATATGTGGTCCTAAATCTGACACAGACCACTGTCATATGTGGTCCTACATCTGATACAGATCTGATATTTTCCAGTGTGACTTCAGTCTGAACGTCCAGGTCACATTTATCTGACCTTTATGACATTGAAATACAACAAACATCACAACTGTGCGTCCCAGGAGTGTTACTTCCATAAACACATTGTGTCTGCGTGGTTTCGTATTCCATCAGGACCTCTTTAGTCCATGTGGGTCACTTCAGGACATCTTTAGTGCATGCGGGTCACTTCAGGACCTCTTTAGTGCATGCGGGTCACTTCAGGACCTCTTTAGTGCATGCGGGTCACTTCAGGACCTCTTTAGTTCATGCGGGTCACTTCAGGACCTCTCTAGTCCATGTGGGTCACTTCAGGACCTCTTTAGTGCATGTGGGTCACTTCAGGACCTCTCTAGTCCATGTGGGTCACTTCAGGACCTCTCTAGTCCATGTGGGTCACTTCAGGACCTCTTTAGTGCATGTGGGTCACTTCAGGACCTCTCTAGTCCATGTGGGTCACTTCAGGACCTCTTTAGTCCATGTGGGTCACTTCAGGACCTCTTTAGTCCATGTGGGTCACTTCAGGACCTCTTTAGTCCATGTGGGTCACTTCAGGACCTCTCTAGTCCATGTGGGTCACTTCAGGACCTCTTTAGTCCATGTGGGTCACTTCAGGACCTCTTTAGTCCATGTGGGTCACTTCAGGACCTCTTTAGTCCATGTGGGTCACTTCAGGGTCACTTTCAGTTCAGACTCTAAACTGACAGAAGTCACATTTAATGTGAATCTGAACCAACACAAACACAAATCAGATTTGACCATGAAATGCCAGTTGTGCGTTAGACGTGCTGTGGGCGGAGCCTCAGTGTTACCATGTGACTGCTGTGCATGATGTTGAATACTTGGACCTTAAGGACCCTGAACCGTACGAGAAGCAGGGATTAGTTCATGTGTTTGAACAGAGACCAGTTTGAAGTCTTTCGTGTGTGTACGGTGGAGGTCAGGTTTTCATCAGGCTCTGTTTGTCTGTTCATCTGTCTACAGAAGAGAACTGTAAAAGTCAGGGAAGGATTTGGATGACATTTTCAGGAAATATTGATACTGGCACAAGGAACAAATGATCAAATTTGGGTGGTGATGGGGGGGGGTGGGGGGTGGAAGTAACTCTGTCTCATCTGATTTTGAATGATAAAAGCCATTGAATTTCTAGCACTAATTTGTTTTTGGACTGAAATTAAATATCGGACTTTTTCGTCTCTCAATTTAACTACATTTGTAAATTTAGAATAAAAAAAAAAACAAAACAGATGCAAAAAATTCAGATCAGACATCTGGGACACCAAGGATAAGCAATCGATTCTATCTCAAGTCGAACTGACAGCCAATCGAGTTACATTAGGTTGGTCATGTGATGACGATCATGGTTCAAATAGTTTTGGATTTTTCATTCTAGTTTAGTTTTATTTAGTTTAGACTTTTTTTCTCTTATTCAGTTCATTTTAATTCGTTTTTAGAGCAGGTTTGATAGTTTTTATTAGTCTTCATTTTTTTCTAAATGCTTAGTTGTAGTTCAGTTGTAGTTTAGTTTTAGTTTACTTGTAGTTCAGTTGTAGTTCAGTTGTAGTTCAGTTGTAGTTTAGTTGTAGTTTAGTTTAGTTGTAGTTCAGTTGTAGTTTAGTTGTAGTTCAGTTGTAGTTGGGTTGTAGTTTAGTTGTAGTTTAGTTTAGTTGTAGTTCAGTTGTAGTTCAGTTGTAGTTTAGTTGTAGTTTAGTTGTAGTTCAGTTGTAGTTGGGTTGTAGTTTAGTTGTAGTTTAGTTTAGTTGTAGTTCAGTTGTAGTTCAGTTGTAGTTTAGTTGTAGTTCAGTTATAGTTCAGTTGTAGTTCAGCTGTAGTTTAGTTGTAGTTCAGTTGTAGTTCAGTTGCAGTTCAGTTGTAGTTCAGTTGTAGTTTAGTTTAGTTGTAGTTCAGTTGTAGTTCAGTTGTAGTTTAGTTGTAGTTTAGTTTAGTTGTAGTTCAGTTGTAGTTGGGTTGTAGTTTAGTTGTAGTTTAGTTTAGTTGTAGTTCAGTTGTAGTTTAGTTGTAGTTTAGTTGTAGTTCAGTTATAGTTCAGTTGTAGTTCAGCTGTAGTTCAGTTGTAGTTTAGTTGTAGTTCAGTTGTAGTTCAGTTGCAGTTCAGTTGTAGTTCAGTTGTAGTTTAGTTTAGTTGTAGTTCAGTTGTAGTTCACTTGTAGTTTAGTTTAGTTGTAGTTCAGTTGTAGTTCAGTTGTAGTTTAGTTTTAGTTTAGTTGTAGTTTAGTTTAGTTGTAGTTCAGTTGTAGTTCAGTTGTAGTTTAGTTTAGTTGTAGTTCAGTTGTAGTTCAGTTGTAGTTTAGTTTAGTTGAAGTTCAGTTGTAGTTCAGTTGTAGTTTAGTTGTAGTTCAGTTGCAGTTCAGTTGTAGTTTAGTTTAGTTTAGTTGTAGTTCAGTTGTAGTTCAGTTGTAGTTCAGTTGTAGTTTAGTTTAGTTGTAGTTCAGTTGTAGTTTAGTTGTAGTTCAGTTGTAGTTCAGTTGTAGTTCAGTTGCAGTTCAGTTGTAGTTCAGCTGTAGTTTAGTTGTAGTTCAGTTGTAGTTCAGTTGTAGTTTAGTTGTAGTTCAGTTGTAGTTTAGTTGTAGTTCAGTTGTAGTTCAGTTGTAGTTTAGTTGTAGTTCAGTTGTAGTTTAGTTCAGTTGTAGTTCAGTTGTAGTTCAGTTGTAGTTTAGTTTAGTTGTAGTTCAGCTGTAGTTCACTTGTAGTTCAGTTGTAGTTTAGTTTAGTTGTAGTTCAGTTGTAGTTCAGTTGTAGTTTAGTTTAGTTGTAGTTCAGTTGTAGTTCAGTTGTAGTTTAGTTGCAGTTCAGTTGTAGTTTAGTTCAGTTGTAGTTCAGTTGTAGTTTAGTTGTAGTTCAGTTGTAGTTTAGTTCAGTTGTAGTTCAGTTGTAGTTTAGTTTAGTTGTAGTTCAGTTGTAGTTCACTTGTAGTTCAGTTGTAGTTTAGTTTAGTTGTAGTTCAGTTGTAGTTTAGTTTAGTTGTAGTTCAGTTGTAGTTCAGTTGTAGTTTAGTTGCAGTTTAGTTGCAGTTCAGTTGTAGTTCAGTTGTAGTTCAGTTGTAGTTTAGTTTAGTTGTAGTTCAGTTGTAGTTCAGTTGTAGTTTAGTTTAGTTGTAGTTCAGTTGTAGTTGGGTTGTAGTTTAGTTGTAGTTTAGTTTAGTTGTAGTTCAGTTGTAGTTTAGTTGTAGTTTAGTTGTAGTTTAGTTGTAGTTCAGTTATAGTTCAGTTGTAGTTCAGCTGTAGTTCAGTTGTAGTTTAGTTGTAGTTCAGTTGTAGTTCAGTTGCAGTTCAGTTGTAGTTCAGTTGTAGTTTAGTTTAGTTGTAGTTCAGTTGTAGTTCAGTTGTAGTTTAGTTTAGTTGTAGTTCAGTTGTAGTTCAGTTGTAGTTTAGTTTTAGTTTAGTTGTAGTTTAGTTGTAGTTTAGTTTAGTTGTAGTTCAGTTGTAGTTCAGTTGTAGTTTAGTTTAGTTGTAGTTCAGTTGTAGTTCAGTTGTAGTTCAGTTTAGTTGTAGTTTAGTTTAGTTGTAGTTCAGTTGTAGTTCAGTTGTAGTTTAGTTTAGTTGTAGTTCAGTTGTAGTTCAGTTGTAGTTCAGTTGTAGTTCAGTTTAGTTGTAGTTCAGTTGTAGTTTAGTTGTAGTTCAGTTGCAGTTCAGTTGTAGTTTAGTTTAGTTTAGTTGTAGTTCAGTTGTAGTTTAGTTGTAGTTCAGTTGTAGTTCAGTTGCAGTTCAGTTGTAGTTCAGCTGTAGTTCAGTTGTAGTTTAGTTGTAGTTCAGTTGTAGTTTAGTTGTAGTTCAGTTGTAGTTCAGTTGTAGTTTAGTTGTAGTTCAGTTGTAGTTTAGTTCAGTTGTAGTTCAGTTGTAGTTTAGTTTAGTTGTAGTTCAGTTGTAGTTCACTTGTAGTTCAGTTGTAGTTTAGTTTAGTTGTAGTTCAGTTGTAGTTCAGTTGTAGTTTAGTTTAGTTGTAGTTCAGTTGTAGTTCAGTTGTAGTTTAGTTTAGTTGTAGTTCAGTTGTAGTTCAGTTGTAGTTTAGTTTAGTTGTAGTTCAGTTGTAGTTTAGTTTAGTTGTAGTTCAGTTGTAGTTCAGTTGTAGTTTAGTTGCAGTTTAGTTGCAGTTCAGTTGTAGTTCAGTTGTAGTTCAGTTGTAGTTTAGTTTAGTTGTAGTTCAGTTGTAGTTCAGTTGTAGTTTAGTTTAGTTGTAGTTCAGTTGTAGTTGGGTTGTAGTTTAGTTGTAGTTTAGTTTAGTTGTAGTTCAGTTGTAGTTTAGTTGTAGTTTAGTTGTAGTTTAGTTGTAGTTCAGTTATAGTTCAGTTGTAGTTCAGCTGTAGTTCAGTTGTAGTTTAGTTGTAGTTCAGTTGTAGTTCAGTTGCAGTTCAGTTGTAGTTCAGTTGTAGTTTAGTTTAGTTGTAGTTCAGTTGTAGTTCAGTTGTAGTTTAGTTTAGTTGTAGTTCAGTTGTAGTTCAGTTGTAGTTTAGTTTAGTTTAGTTGTAGTTTAGTTGTAGTTTAGTTTAGTTGTAGTTCAGTTGTAGTTCAGTTGTAGTTTAGTTTAGTTGTAGTTCAGTTGTAGTTCAGTTGTAGTTCAGTTTAGTTGTAGTTTAGTTTAGTTGTAGTTCAGTTGTAGTTCAGTTGTAGTTTAGTTTAGTTGTAGTTCAGTTGTAGTTCAGTTGTAGTTCAGTTGTAGTTCAGTTTAGTTGTAGTTCAGTTGTAGTTTAGTTGTAGTTCAGTTGCAGTTCAGTTGTAGTTTAGTTTAGTTTAGTTGTAGTTCAGTTGTAGTTTAGTTGTAGTTCAGTTGTAGTTCAGTTGCAGTTCAGTTGTAGTTCAGCTGTAGTTCAGTTGTAGTTTAGTTGTAGTTCAGTTGTAGTTTAGTTGTAGTTCAGTTGTAGTTCAGTTGTAGTTTAGTTGTAGTTCAGTTGTAGTTTAGTTCAGTTGTAGTTCAGTTGTAGTTTAGTTTAGTTGTAGTTCAGTTGTAGTTCACTTGTAGTTCAGTTGTAGTTTAGTTTAGTTGTAGTTCAGTTGTAGTTCAGTTGTAGTTTAGTTTAGTTGTAGTTCAGTTGTAGTTTAGTTGCAGTTTAGTTGCAGTTCAGTTGTAGTTCAGTTGTAGTTCAGTTGTAGTTTAGTTTAGTTGTAGTTCAGTTGTAGTTCAGTTGTAGTTTAGTTCAGTTGTAGTTTAGTTGCAGTTTAGTTGCAGTTCAGTTGTAGTTCAGTTGTAGTTTAGTTGTAGTTCAGTTGTAGTTTAGTTCAGTTGTAGTTCAGTTGTAGTTCAGTTGTAGTTTAGTTTAGTTGTAGTTCAGTTGTAGTTCACTTGTAGTTCAGTTGTAGTTTAGTTTAGTTGTAGTTCAGTTGTAGTTTAGTTGCAGTTTAGTTGCAGTTCAGTTGTAGTTCAGTTGTAGTTTAGTTGTAGTTTAGTTGTAGTTCAGTTCAAGGTAATGATAGAAAAATGGCGCTGGGGTCTGTGTGTGTGTGTGTGTGTGTAGGTGTGTGTGTCTGTGTGTGTGTGTGTGTGTCTGTCTGTCTGTGTGTGTGTGTGTGTGTGTGTGTCTGTGTGTGTCTGTGTGTGTGTCTGTGTGTGTGTGTCTATCTGTCTGTATGTGTGTGTGTCTGTGTGTGTGTGTGTGTGTCTATCTGTCTGTGTGTGTCTGTGTGTGTGTGTGTGTGTGTGTGTGTCTGTATGTGTCTGTCTGTGTGTGTGTGTGTGTCTGTCTGTGTGTGTGCGTGTGTGTGTGTATGTGTCTGTCTGTGTGTGTGTGTGTGTGTGTGCGTGTGTGTGTGTGTGTCTGTGTGTGTCTGTCTGTGTGTGTGTGTGTGCGTGTGTGTGTGTGTCTGTCTGTGTGTGTGTGTGCGTGTGTGTGTCTGTCTGTGTGTGTCTGTGTGTGTCTGTGTGTGTCTGTGTGTGTCTGTGTGTGTGTGTGTGTGCGCGTGTGTGTGTGTGTGTCTGTCTGTGTGTGTGTGTGTGTGTGTGTCTGTGTGTGTGTGTGTCTATGGCTACGTTTACACGGCAACACTAAGATCCAATTCCGCAAAGATTTCTCCTTTGCGTTATAAAATCATTCCGCGTTAAGACGAAGCCGCTATGATAACGATCTGCGTTAACATGAGTCTGCGAGGACGGCTGAATACGCTGTAGTGGCCATGCCAGACCAGTAGCTGGCGATGTAGAGCTGTAGGGAAACAGTGGCGGTAAAACACGCGCCTGCGCACAAACAATTTCTGGTTTAGACAGCCTTTAAATGAGGAGAAGAAGAAGAGGAGGAGGCGGACAACACTATTTACAAACAACAATGGCGAGTGGTCGTACAAAGACGCAGGACTTCTTTGTCTGGACAGACGAGCTGAGCACAGTTAGCAGCACGTATGTTGTTCTGAAACCGGCCATTGTTGTTGTGGTTGTTCCTTCTTTTTCTGCAGCTTTATTGTGTCATAGAGGCTGGCAAACCAGCTCGGAGGCGCATTACCGCCACCAACTGGCCCGGAGTGGGTTAACTGGCGGTTCTTGGCTGCACGCGCATGTGGTGACGTCATATTTTACCCCAGAACGCTCCGACTCGCGTTAACACGGAGCTGGAATGCGGAACATATCGATAACGTTCCACCCTGGACCCTGGTATCAAAAGTTTCCGGATTCAGGCACTCTAGGCACCGTTTCCATGGTAACAGAAGGCTAATCCGCCATGAAATCTTCCCGGAGTCGACTGAAGCCGACGCCGTGTAAACGGCCCCTATCTGTGTGTGTGTGTGTGTGTGTGTGTGTCTGTCTGTCTTCAGTTTTCCTTCTGCTGGTTCTCCTCCTTGGCCTGTCGTTGCTGGTGTGTGTTTGATAAACTCTCTTGGATCTTCATCATAATGTCTTAGTTTTAGATTTTAGTGATGTGACGTTCACGAACAAATCGAATCTTTTGAACGGCTCTTTGAAATGAACGATGGAAACCAAGTCTTTGTAAAGAGCCGTTCACTTTTTTTGTTTTTTTTTTGAGGAGGGAGTGGCCAATTGTCTGTTAATTTAGCATCACTAGGGACTCCCCAGTGAGAGATATACATATATATATATATATATATATATATATATATATATATATATATATATATATATATATATATATATATATATAAAATCTGTAATTTAATAGAATTTTCACTGTTTATTTCACAGATTTTTCCTGTATTTTTCAGATACAGGAAAATATCAATTAAATGACAAAAACAGACTGATTTGACATGTCAAATGGAAAATAACAGGAAAAAACTGTAACTGAATAACCATAAAATTTAAAATTTTTAGAGGAAAATTTTTTCCTTTTTCACAGAAAAATACAGTTAAAATACATTTGCAAATGTATAACAATTTCATAAATATTTCTTTTCTATTCATGAGATTAAATTGTTAACTTAAAGTTTAATACTGTAAAAAACAAAACAAAAAAAAAAACAGATAAAATTAGTGACAGTTAACGGTAACAGAAGTATTAGTTCTGTCAGTTGAACCAGACTAGTTTGTGAATTGACAAATATCTTGTGTAATTACAGGAGGTTTCACAACAAAACTGTTGAATAAATGTATTGGGGGTGGGGGGGTGGGGGCACAGATCTGTTTTGGCGGAGGTCTGCACTCTCCGAGGGCTTTTCTTGTTTATATATATATTTATATATAATTTGATTGTTTTAATGCATGAAAATATTCTTTATTAAACATTAAAAAGTCAAAAAATATGCAAAATCTCATGTAAAGTTAGGGCAAAAAACTGTGTTTTAATTATGGAAAATTACCGTATTTTTATGAGATGGTTTTTTTCTGTTATTTTACAGTAATTTTTCAGCGCCCCTGCTGCTGGAATAATACTGTTTTTTTACGTTTTTTTTTTTTTTTTTTTTTACAGTGTAGGACAGTAACAGGGAGTTTCTTTCTACATTGGTGTTCCTAATGTTGATGAATCAGTGAAACCTTGAAACCAGAGCAGTTAGATTTGTGTTCTGTGTGTTGGTTTGTGGTCGGTGTTTGTCTGCGTTCGTGTTCTCATGGATCATAAAGTGTCTGTACGCTTCCATTTCTTGACAGATAGCTTCTTATCTTTACCTCAGTCCCACTGTGTGGATCTAAATGCTTTGTGGCTTTGCGCCGTTGTCTTCAAAATGAAAACTGCCTCGGGGTGCAGGAGTGGGGGAGGGGGAACGTCCCGTCATCTCGTGCTGCATTCACTGTCTGTAATTCACAGTCGTGTCCATTGAGCCATAACTGTTCTCTGAATTAAATCCTGCTGACTGGGGTGGGCTCAAGGGTGACATGGCTGTGTTTTAGGGTGTCAGCTGCCACCCCATCCCACCCCAGTAGATCCTCCACTGGCTGGCACCGATGAAGCTGTGGGTGATAAGTGTGGAGGGGTGGTCCCACTGCTGACAGGAGCCTGTAAACACCACTGAACTGAGTGGGCGGGCCTCGTAATTTATGAGTTGTTTGGTCTTCCAGTCAGCCAGGACGCCTCGGAATGGGCTGACTGGACCCCCAACATACCCTTGCAGGGTTCTCACTAGGAGTTTTTCAGTGTAGGGGCACCATGTACGCAGCACAAGTGTTGTAGGGGGGTCCGGGGGAGGATGCCCCCAGAAAATTTAGAAATGTCTAACTCTCTGAAACACTATTTCCTGCATTTTGAGGGGCAAATTTTGAATGAAGCCAAGTTTTTGTCTTTGTTACAACAATGATTAAAAGCAAAAACTGTTTTGTTTTTTTTTCAGTTTGTGAACGGTAATTATTGAAGGGAATTACTCCATACGGGAACTTGACACAAATTGATACCAGTGTCGGCTGCTCGTCTTTCAGACAGGGGAAGCTC
This sequence comes from Sphaeramia orbicularis, assembly GCF_902148855.1. Lineage (NCBI taxonomy): Eukaryota > Metazoa > Chordata > Actinopteri > Kurtiformes > Apogonidae > Sphaeramia > Sphaeramia orbicularis. Next base: position 156,084 of record NW_021941474.1, on the reverse strand, counting down.
ATGTCGGCTTACATCAAAAAAAAAAAAAGTACATTAAATTTGGTCCTCTGTTCCTTTTTAAAAAAGTTGTCGCATCGAACCAACTAAACAAGAAAACATGTAAATTCTGTTAAATGTACCAGTTAGTCCAGTGTACCAGTTAGTCCAGTGTACCAGTTAGTCCAGTGTACCAGTTAGTCCAGTGTACCAGTTAGTCCAGTGCTTGTGTTTTCTTCCAGGTCAGTAAATGAACAGTTCATTTGGTTTCTGTGATTCCACAGCAGAATGTGTGACGGTATTAAACTGAACTGTGTCAGTGAAGGAGCAGATCTGAAAACAGCTGTCAATCAAACCGCATTCAGCCTTCGGACCCGTCCTCCAATCAGCACGTGGAAGCTCAGCGTCCGGCCCGGCTGAGCTCCGCCCACAGCTCCATTCACCCCCAGAGACGCTGAGCGTCCGGGGGCGGGACGACAGGGTGTCATGTGTCCAGTGCTGGTCCAGTTTGTAGTGGTTTTCCAGCAGTTCCACTCAGTCCCATTGAAGTGCATGGACGCTGAGCGTCTACGGACAAATGCACTGAGCAGAGATGGAATGAACAAACACAGACACGGGAATGGAGGAGAAGTGAACAACATCCAGTCCACTGATCTGGGATCAGACTGATTCTGAACCAACTGGTCTGAGAGATGAACGTGTTCCAACACATTTGGAGTCAATGAAATGAAAACAACTGAACAGATTTGAGCATTTGAGCATTTGAGTCATTTTAGGAGAAGGTGAGCTTCACCTGCAGTCTGACACAAACACCTGAGATCCGTACTTGGACAGATCCGGCTGTTCACACCACTATACACACACAGAATACACACTAAAAACACCACTATACACACACAGAATACACACTAAAACACCACTATACACACACAGAATACACACTAAAACACCACTATACACACACAGAATACACACTAAAAACACCACTATACACACACAGAATACACACTAAAAACACCACTATACACACACAGAATACACACTAAAACACCACTATACACACACAGAACACACACTAAAAACACCACTATACACACACAGAATACACACTAAAAACACCACTATACACACACAGAATACACACTAAAAACACCACTATACACACACAGAATACACACTAAAAACACCACTATACACACACAGAATACACACTAAAAACACCACTATACACACACAGAACACACACTAAAAACACCACTATACACACACAGAACACACACTAAAAACACCACTATACACACACAGAATACACACTAAAAACACCACTATACACACACAGAATACACACTAAAACACCACTATACACACACACAGAATACACACTAAAAACACCACTATACACACACAGAATACACACTAAAAACACCACTATACACACACAGAATACACACTAAAAACACCACTATACACACACAGAATACACACTAAAAACACCACTATACACACACAGAATACACACTAAAAACACCACTATACACACACAGAATACACACTAAAAACACCACTATACACACACAGAATACACACTAAAAACACCACTATACACACACAGAATACACACTAAAACACCACTATACACACACAGAATACACACTAAAAACACCACTATACACACACAGAATACACACTAAAAACACCACTACGCTGGTTAAAGACAGCGGAGCGGGGCAAAGCTCAGCGTCAGGGGCCCCCCAGGGACAGCGTCAGAGGCCCCCCAGGGACAGCGTCAGGGGCCCCCCAGGGACAGCGTCAGAGGCCCCCCAGGGACAGCGTCAGAGGCCCCCCAGGGACAGCGTCAGAGGCCCCCCAGGGACAGCGTCAGAGGCCCTGACGTTCAATGATGTTAGTGAGAACCCTGCGTCTGTTTCCAACTGTGAGGACTGAGGATAATTCCATTAGTCAAACGTGCTTTAACAGCGGGGTAACTATGACTCACTTCAACTAACCAAATGCCTTGTCATCTAATTAGTGACACGCATGAATGGATGATTCTCTACGCCCGTACTTGCCCTGTAGCAGAACCACCACTAAGGAGCGGCCTGAGCAGAATCAGTGGGAAAGCAGACCCTGGTGACCTGGACTGTAGTTTACAACTGTGTGGAGACATGAGCGGTGCAGAGCAGGCCTGTCAAACTCCTGAGAGTTCACTTCCACTTACAGCCTGATAACATCTGAGGTGGGCCGGACCAGAAGAAGAAGAGAAATGATACGATAAGAGCTTTTGAGTGAAAAAAGGACAATTCCATAATGAAAATGTTTACATCTACGAATTGTACTCAAACATAACCTGAACAAATCCACTAAACCAAAAGTTCAGGATATTTCTTTTTTTTGGGTCATTTTTTTGTTATTTTTGCCATTTGTAAATTAAACTATGGTCATTAAAAAATGTGTTTCAGTTCAATTCACACACAAAGTAAGAAGTGCTGTGCAACAATCCCAACTGAAAAAAATAGCCCAAACATTAAAAAAAAACCTTAACTTTTTGTTTGTAGTGTATGAACAACCTGAAAATTCTTAAAAATTAGTGTAATGTTAACAATATTATGCCTTAGTTTATCATTTATACATGTGCATCACAACTTACAGATCACAGTGGATCTACAAATACACTAAACATTTAATAACAGGGAGAATATTATTAAAATTCCACAGATTTCTCTGAAGACATTTTAAATATTCACATTTTTTTATAAAAGGCTAGTCTGTAAATGTAAAACATTCTTGTGTAATGTTTTTTTTTTTTTTACACTAAAACAAAGAGAAAAATTTGCAGTTTTCATAATTTATAGTGTATTCTGATAGTATTTTACTGGTCTGATCATTTTTAGATTGAAATGACCTAAAATGATTTCAACATCCTTGACTGTTCATATCTTTGGTGTAATTTTTGCATTTCATAAATTCATGCCAGGGGCCAGATTGGACCCTTTTGCGGGCCAGATTTGGCCCCCGGGCCACACATTTGACACCTGTGGTGTAGAGTAAGTGGGAGGCTCCAGCCGCCGCTGAAATAGGCAAGGCAAGTTTATTTGTATCGCACATTTCAGCAACAAGGCAATTCAAGGTGCTTCACACAGGACACTGAAATACAACGACAGGGAAAAGAACCACATTTAAAACATTATAAAACACAGGTGTCAAACATGCAGCCTGGGGGCCAAATCTGGGCCACCAAATGGTTCAATCCAGCCCCTGGGATGAATTTATGAAACGCAAAAATAACACTGAAGATATGAACAGTCAAGGATGTTCAAATCATTTAAGGTCAATACAATCTAAAAATGATCAGACCAGTAAAATACTATCAGAATACACTATAAATAATGAAAACTGTAACTTTTTCTCTTTTTTTTTTTGTGTAAAAAAAAAAAAAAGTAAAATTACACCAGAATGTTTACATTTACAGACTAGCCTTTTACAAAAAATGTAAATATCTGAAATGTCTTCAGAGAAGTCTGTGGAAATTTAATAATATTCTGCCTGTTATTTAATGTTTGGTGTATCTGTAGATCCACTGGGATCTGTACGTTGTGATGCACATGTATAAATGATAAACTAAGGCATAAAATTGTTATTATTGCATTAATTTTACTAAAGAATTTTCTGGTTGTTCAATATTTGTTCATGTTATGTTCAAGTACAGTTCATAGATGTAAACATTTTCATCGCAGAATTTTAATTTTTTCAATCAAAAGTTCTTATTATCCTATTATTTAAGTAAGCATTTTCATAATTTAATGGGGTTTTTTGCACTAAAACAGAGACAAAAATTTGGAGTTGTCATTATTTATAGGTTATTACGCTATTATTTTACTGGTCTGGCTCACTTTAGATCATATCAGGCTGTATGTGGAACTGAACTAACATGAGTTTGACAGCTCTGTTATAAAAGAAACATGGAAAAGGTGATTAAAAACAGCAAGTAAGAAAACAACACATAAAATCCAAAACTATAAAAACACACACACATTAACACACATAAGTAAGAGCTGCAGTGCAGAGTTTGGAAAGAGAATATAGAATGAAAAAAGTAAATACTACTACTTTTATCATTTTTACACTTTCCCAGTGAGGCGGGGAGGTGAGCCCTGAGAGGACTGTCACTTCTGGTGTCAACAGACCGACCTCCACCAGTAGGACTATAAGAAAATATGGGTTCTGCAATATATCATGATATTTCATTTCACAATACTGTATCGACATAAAAAAGCACTGTATCAATATTTTTGGGTATTTATTCAAATGCAGATATGGCGGAGGTTCATTTTTGGTTTTTTTTGTTTACATTTTATTTCTTCTTCTTTCACACTCTTTTATTCAATAATGTTGGTTCCTTTGTTTGGATTGAACTCCAATCCTGTTCAGATGTTAGTTGTGAACTAATAGAATCTGAACATTTGAACAGGATCTGAAACTGGAATGTCTGGAAAACAGAATTTCAGTTTGAACACAGTTGGAACATTTGCTGATAGAACATTAGATCCTGTTGGGATCAAATACAAATGTGTTTAGTATTTGTGCAGATTTATGATGGAATTCAATTCTTCCAGGAAATAATCGTTTAAAAAAAGAAACAAACAAAACTTTGCCTTTTTTAACAGTATCGTGATATATCATGATATATCGTATGGTGATCCTAGTGTTGTGGTTTGTATCGTACCTCCAGATTCTTGCCGATACACAGCCTTATCCACCACTTCTGTCCTGCTCTGGGGACGGTGGTAGGTGGGAGTTTGGCTGTGGTGGTACACCTGTCAAGTGGTACCACAGGTGTTCTAAGGGCGTTTTCACACTGCATACCCCAGTCTGTATCTGAGTACGTTTGACTCCAAAGTCTGCTTAACTTTATCAGTGTGAATGCACACGTTCCATGCTCCAGTACCGTACCAGTCCAGTTAGAACAGGCCTGTCCAACTCCTGTTAGGTCAGTTCCACATTCAGTTAAATCTGATCTGCAGTGGACCCAACCAGAAAAAGAAGAACAGAATTATATAGAAATATGTCAACTTCAAACTTTTATCTGTTTTAAAGCGAAAAAAGTACATTTACATTATGAACAGGTTTACATCTACAAACTATCCTTTCAAAAGATGTGAATAACATGAACTGAACAAATCAGTGTAATTTAACACTGTTCTGCCTCAGTTTATCATTTCCACATGTACATTAGAACGTCCAGATCACAGTGGATCTACAAACACAAAACATTTAATATCAGACAGAATAGTGTTAAAACTGTACTGACTTCTCCTAAGACATTTCAGGTTCATATTTGTTCAGGTTATTCACATTGTTTGTGAAATTAATCTTTGTTTCAGTGTAAATACATGAAAATATTTACATTTACAGAGAAACATTGTCAGTTGTCATTATTTCTCTGTTCTTCTGATAGTATTTGACTGGTTCTGACCCACTGCAGACTGAACTGGTCTGAATGTGGAACCTGAACTAAAAGGATTAATATCTTCAGTGTAATTTTTGCATTTCACAAATTCATCCCAGGGCCGGACTGGACCCTTTGGCGGGCTGGATTTGGCCCCCGGGCTGCATGTTTGACACCTGTGATGTAAGTGTTCTGTACAGCTGTCACAAACCCTCCAGCCTGTGTTCTTACTGTAGCCTGTTTCTTTTTTTTTGACATGCTTTTCTTCTTTTATGCACATGTTTGTAGCCCATACTGAGCTTTAGGCTATTTAAGAGAAAACATCATAGGCAGCTACATTTGGAAAAAATATAAGGTATAGACTGAGAGGGTTTTCATGTGTCACAGACTATATCTGGATGCAGATGAACATGTGAAAGGCTGGATTAGTGGTGTGGAATAAAAGCCTCAGGCCTACAGGGTACATGTGTGTCACCACGGTTCAACGTTGGGACGGTCGTTTGGACGTTGGGATGACCCAGCAGTCTAAGCTCGCTGATAAATAGGGCTGAGTTAACCAGTGAACGCACCCTTTAATGCAGGGCTGTCAAACATGTGGTCCAGGGCCCAAATGCGTCCCCCCAGAGGTTCCAGTCCGACCCCTAGGATGAATGTACACAGTGTATAAATTCCACAGTCCAGGCTGTGGAACTCATGTTAGTGTGGGTTCCACATCCAGACCAATCTGATCTACAGTCCAATAAGAACAGCAGAAGAACCCACACAAAAGAACCACTGCAGATTTACTACTGGGTTTGATGGGAAAAAGAATATTACACTATGTCTGTAAATAATGACAACTACAAATTTGTCTTTGTTTTCGTGCAAAAAATCACATTAAATTATGAAATATTTCCATTTCCAAACTCTCCTGAAACAGTAAATGTGACTAACCTGAACAAATGTGTCCAACCTGAACTGTCTGTATTAAATTCAGTCCAGTTTGAACTCTTTTCTTCCTGTTCCTCAGTGTTTAGTGTCTTTGGAGATTTGATCCAGAATGCACATGGACTAATGAGAAGTTAATACATAAACTCACCCAAATTCACCCAAAAATGACCCCCAAACCACCTAAAAAATACTCAAAAAACACCTGAAAACCACCTAAAAATCACCCAAAAAAACACTTACCATTATGCTTATAAATAATGACAACTTCAAATTTTAGTGCAAAAAAATTAAATTCTGAAATATTTACATTGAAAGAAAATGTAAATAAAAACATCTAAATAAAAGTCATCCCAGTTTGAACTCTTTTCTTCCTGTTCCTCAGTGTTTAGTGTCTTTGGAGATCTGATCCAGAATGCACATGGACTAATGAGAAGTGGAGGAAGAAGACTGAGAAAATTACACTGATTTTACTGAAGAAATTTCAGTTTTTGAAGGTTATTCACATCTTTTTTATTATAAAAGTACCGTACTTTCCAGACTATAAGCCACACTCACCCCGTCTCCAACGTCTCACCATCGCTTCATTGATGCCAAGCTGACGTGCAGCAGCTCTATTTCCTTCTTCGTCAGCCGGATCGATCGTTAGCCCAGAAAACATAAATTAGCCACGTAATTTTAGAGCCGCAGGTTCACAGTGTGTGGAAAAAAGTAGCAGCTTATAGACCGGAAATTACAGTAAGTATTTTCATAATTGAATGGGGAGTTTTTGCACTAAAACAGAGAAACATTTGGAGTTGTCATTATTTATAGTTTATTCTGCTATTATTTTGCTGGTTCAGCCCACTGGAGATCAAATTTAGGTGAATGTGGAACCTGAAAGAACAGGAGTTTGAGAACCCTGCTTTAACGCAGATAGTGAGCTAACAATGGTGAGCTAACGATGGTGAGCTAACGATGGTGAGCTAACGATGGTGAGCTAACGATGGTGTAGTGAATGCAGAGGCTTAACGAACACAAACTCTGTTTCTGGGCTGCTTGTGTTTGTTAATGTTAACTATTGAACTATTAATGACTGAACACATGAATGAATGCCTCTGCTCCTGCTGTTTCTGCTTCTGTTTCCAGGAGATATATGCATGACCAGACATGCATGTATGGTGTGGTAGAATTATCTGGAATGTGATGGATTCGACCATAACTGAGGACGACCTGATTAAAACCAACTCTGCTTTGGCTCCAACAATATTCATTTTGTTTTCATTTTATTAATGTATGATTAAAAAAATATGCAGTTTTATATGATTTGAAGGATTCATAATGTTGATTCAGATTGGCTCCGCCCAACATCCTCCAGCCCCCCCCCCATCCCTTTCTGGATCCACCACTATTATCAAAGATATTATGAAAAGTGTGTTAAAAACCTTCTACTTCATACTCTTTGGAATCATATTTTTTGCTTTGATTAGCCATGCTTTGGGTAAATCAGTGAAACCACGCCCCCTACTGGTCATTTTTGGAGTTTCCTCTCCTGCTCTGGGATCGTCCACAGCCCACAGTGACTCCATATCTTTTTTTGTCACTATTGTTCTGTCGTATGGTTCTGTTTAAGTGGAAGGATCCTCTGACACACACTGTTGTGCAGTGGGCGCATGATTTATTTTTCTTCTTAAAGTTGGAAAAGATTCAGTTTTCCGTTCATGGACAAATGAATTTGTTTTATCAACAGTGGAATCCTTTTGTCTCGACTGTCCACAACAGTGTCCTGTGTCCTCTGGATGGACATGTGTCGTTAGTTTACATTATATTAACTCTGAATCAGCCCTGAGTGTTGGAAAGAGGAGTTGATGAAATTATTTATCTTGTTGTTTTTGTTGTTCTGTCTTTTTGGTTTGTTTTTGTTTTGGGATTTTTTTTCTTCTTTTTGGGGGGTTTCATAGGTTTGTAGGTTCTGTTGTATAATTTGTTTGTTTATGTTTAGTCCATGTGGTTCCTTATGTATAGGTGCATGTTTGTGTGAAGGTATAGTTTGAAATAATTAAAAAAAAAAAAAAATTCTTTTTCAAACATAAATACTAGGCCTGTAACAGTCCATGTACTCAACCGAACCGTTTCAGTTCACACCTGTTCAGTTCAGTCCACAGCTGAACTGAAACAGCGCAGTATGATGAGAAAAAGAAACAGGGTTCAGGTCTGTGATTGTCCTGTGTTTGTTTGTTTGTTTGTTTGTTTGTTTGTAGACACCATGGTTCAGACAGCTGGGTTCAGGTCTGTGATCGTCGTGTGTTTGTTTGTTTGTAGACACCATGGTTCAGACAGCTGGGTTCAGGTCTGTGATCGTCGTGTGTTTGTTTGTTTGTAGACACCATGGTTCAGACAGCTGGGTTCAGGTCTGTGATCGTCGTGTGTTTGTTTGTTTGTAGACACCATGGTTCAGACAGCTGGGTTCAGGTCTGTGATCGTCGTGTGTTTGTTTGTTTGTAGACACCATGGTTCAGACAGCTGGGTTCAGGTCTGTGATCGTCGTGTGTTTGTTTGTTTGTAGACACCATGGTTCAGACAGCTGGGTTCAGGTCTGTGATCGTCCTGTCGCTGTTGCTGCTCTGCTGTTGCTGTTCGACCACAGCAAAAGAAGGAAAATCCACAAAGAAGGGAAAGAAAGGCAAGCAAGTCGTCTGTCCATCGTAAGTCATTTATTTATTTCCTCCATACATGTGGTCTGTCAATAATATTATATACACTTAATTGTAATTATACACAGGTAACAACAGTATCATATACAGGTAATTATATGATATTATTATTACCTGAATCTGATATTATATAATATCAGTACTGTGGCAGTAGACATTTGAATACCAATGTTATATCATCAATACAATCCAAAAAAACTGTTACTTTATAAAATGACAAACACATAGAAATGTAAATTAAAATAAGTACACTCACCAAAATGACTGTTTATTTTTGTATGTGTTTTCTTCTCCTCTGCCGGGGTTAGGTTAGGGTTAGGGTTAGGGTTAGGTTAGGGTTAGGGTTAGGTTAGGGTTAGGGTTAGGTTAGGTTAGGGTTAGGGTTGGTTTGTGGGTTAAATAAACTTGTGCCATTTGTTAGCTGTGTTTGCTCTGACTAATCTACTCTTTAATTGTTCAATCAAATGCCATGAAAATGTTGACATTCTTGTCACCTGCACCCTAACCCAATCTGATTGGTTAAAGGAACAGGGTCATTGTCCCTGATTGGACGATGCAGAGGCTGTACTGCTCAAACACTCATGTTAGTTCAGGATCCACATCCAGCCCAAAGTGACCTCAGCTGGACCAGGACCAGTCAAATAATAATAGAACCACCTCAGAATAATGACAAGTACACATTCTGTCTGTTTAACTGCAAAAAAAAACAAACAATTACATTAAATGATAAAACTGTTTACATTTACAAACTATCAGAATAAAAAAGTGAATGTGAATAAGCTGAAAAAACTGGCCTTTTCTGAAGAAAATTAAGTGCGATTTTAACAAACTTCTGTCTCAGCGTATCATTTATTCATGTGCATCATGGATCAGATCCATGAAGACCAAATATGTAACAACAGGCAGAGCACTGGTCCAGACCAGACCAGTATATTGGTATTTGAATTGGGTTTACACGTGTAGACGTAAAGGAACCAAAGAAGGCCTCATTCCAATTCAATGGATGAAAATTAGACTCAGATCAATTAAACCACGCCTCCCCATGGACCACGCCCATATCCTGACTCTTTCCCTTCTTCCATTTGTTTTCCATTGAACAGCCAACTGTCCCCAGAAGATTTGGCTCAAGTTCCAGAAAACTCCACCTCCAACATCTTGAATCGTCTGATGGTCAGTTATGACCCCAGAATAAGGCCCAACTTTCAAGGTAACTGTAAAAACTGTGACCCACAGGTAAGTCCGCTCAAATATTCTGCTAAGTACATACTTAAAGGTGGGGGAGGAGATCTCGGCTCCGGCTCCAACCCCAGCTCTGGCTCCAACCCCAGCTCTGGTTCCGGCTCCGGCTCCGGCTCCGGCTCCGGCTCCGGCTCCGGCTCCGGCTCCGGCTCGCGGATCCATGCATCCCTCCTTCAGTCTCCTCCAACCCCCCTGCTCTTCCAGAACAGCCCAAGTTCAGACCTATGTGACTAATGTTACATTTACTACTGATTTAACAGTGAACTTTACATCCTAATATAACTAATATAGCTAATATAAATAGCTAATATAACTAACATAACTAATATAGCTAATATAGCTAATATAAATAGCTAATATAACTAACATAACTAATATAGCTAATATAGCTAATATAAATAGCTAATATAACTAACATAACTAATATAGCTAATATAGCTAATATAAATAGCTAATATAACTAACATAACTAATATAGCTAATATAGCTAATATAAATAGCTTATATAACTAATATAACTAATATAGCTAATATAGCTAATTTAACTAACATAACTAATATAGCTAATATAACCAATATAGCTAATTTAACTAACACAACTAATATAGCTAATATAGCTAATATAAATAGCTAATATAACTAATATAACTAATATAGTTAATATAGCTAATTTAACTAACATAACTAATATAGCTAATATAGCTAATATAAATAGCTAATATAACCAATATAACTAATATAGCTAATATAGCTAATATAAATAGCTAATATAACTAATATAGCTAATATAACTAAAATAGCTAAATTAACTAACATAACTAATATAGCTAATATAGCTAATATAAATAGCTAATATAACTAACATAACTAATATAGCTAATATAGCTAATATAAATAGGTAATATAAATAATATAACTAATATAGCTAATATAAATAGCTAATATAACTAACATAACTAATATAGCTAATATAAATAGCTAATATAACTAATATAGCTAATTTAACTAACATAACTAATATAGCTAATATAGCTAATATAGCGAATATAAATAGCTAACATAACTAATATAGCTAATATAGCTAATATAAATAGCTAATATAACTAACATAACTAATATAGCTAATATAGCTAATATAAATAGCTTATATAACTAACATAACTAATATAGCTAATATAGCTAATATAAATAGCTAATATAACTAAGATAACTAATATAGCTAATATAGCTAATATAAATAGCTAATATAACTAATATAGTTAATATAACTAATATAGTGGTGCAGTGGTTAGCACTCATGCCTCATAGCAAGAAGGTCCTGGGTTCGATTCCAACACCAGTCGACAGGGGGTGGGACCTTTCTGTGTGGAGTTTGCATGTTCTCCTCGTGTCTGCGTGGGTTCTCTCTGGGTACTCTGGCTCCTCCCACCATCCAAAGACATGCACTGATAGGTTAACTGGTTAATCTAAATTGCCCATAGGTGTGAATGTGAGAGTGATTGTTTGTCTCTATATGTTCAGCCCTGAGATGAACTGGTGACTTGTCCAGGGTGAACCCCACCTTCGCCCCTATGTAGCTGGGATAGGCTCCAAGCGACCCCCGTGACCCTAGTGAGGATAAAGCGGGTTCGGATAATGAATGAATGAACTAATATAGCTAATATAAATAGCTAATATGACTAATAAAGCTAATAAAGCAAATAGAGCTAATATAAACAGCTAATATAACTAATATACCTAAAAAAGCTAATATAGCTAATATCAATAATATAACTAATATATCTAATATAAGTAGCTAATATAACTAATATAACTAATATAACTAATATTTCCAGCTCTGGCTCTGTCTTTGTTTCTTGTACCAGTTGCTCCAAACCTCTGAGAACACACGATTCATGTATGAAGAGGGGTACGAACAGAGGGGGGAGGGACAAATGTCATTTGAGTTTGATAGATATATCTATCATATCAATTGTTTCGATGGGTCGGTTAAAATGACTGGATGGTGTTTTCTCAGTCCTGTCCGTTCCACAGATGACTACATTTTTAAAGTTTTTGTGTTAGAGCATTTAATTAATTGGCTGCAATCAGAGTGTGAAGGGGATTTGAAGGAATAGAGTAAGAAATGCTGAAGGAAAACATCTGCTACCCCACCTTTAACCAAGAGCATCATGGGTAATAAGAGCATCCGCAGACTGAAACCAAGAGCATCATGGGTAATAAGAGCATCTACAGACTGAAACCAAGAGCATCATGGGTAATAAGAGCATCTACAGACTGAAACCAAGAGCATCATGGGTAATAAGAGCATCTGCAGACTGAAACCTAGAGCATCATGGGTAATAAGAGCATCTACAGACTGAAACCAAGAGCATCATGGGTAATAAGAGCATCTACAGACTGAAACATGTTTCGAGTTTGAGGAAATGTGTCTGTGATGTGGATTCGACACAGTGGGTTTGACTGTGTGTGTGTGTGTGTGTGTGTGTGTCTGTGTCTGTGTGTCTGTGTGTCTGTGTCTGTGTGTCTGTGTGTGTGTGTGTGTTTTCAGGTATTCCAGTTGAGTCCAGAGTCAACATCTTCATCAACAGCTTTGGGTCCATCCAGGAAACTACTATGGTGACATAGAATTATGACTGTTATTTTTACTCATTGTATTTATTTATCTGCACCACCACCATGACCACATGCTCATCTGCATCATCACCATCATCACCATCATCATCACCATCATCATCATCATCATCATCATCATCATCACCATCATCACCATCATCATCACCATCATCATCATCATCATCATCATCATCATCACCACCATCATCATCATCACCACCATCATCATCATCACCAATATCATCATCACCGTCATCAGCGTCATCACCATCACCACCACCATCATCATCATCATCACCATCATCATCATCACCAATATCATCATCACCGTCATCAGCGTCATCACCATCACCACCACCATCATCATCATCATCATCATCATCATCATCATCATCATCATCACCATCACCACCACCATCATCGTCATCATCATCACCACCACCATCATCATCATCATCATCACCATCATCATCACCATCATCATCATCACCATCACCATCATCACCGTCATCATTATTACCATCTTCATCATCATCATCATCATCATCATCATCATCATCATCACCATCATCATCACCATCATCATTATTACCATCATCATCATCATCATCATCATCATCATCGTTATCACCATCTTCATCATCATTATCATCATTATTACCATCTTCATCATCATCATCATCATCA